>NC_050483.2:38483777-38786807 GCF_012460135.2 Molothrus ater | reverse complement strand
TGAGTACAAAGCTGCCAACCTTATCTATTTTCTGGAGAGGACCTGAGCTCCAGGTAAAGCAGCTCTTTAAATTTAGCACAGAGATTTCTAATGACTTCTGTGCTCTTCTCTGCAGCACATCGTATTGGGCAGGCTGGACAGCACCCTGCTCAGCTTGGTGCTTCCTGTGAATTCCATTCTGTAGTGAATGTAGGTCACAGAGCACAGAGATGACCAAACTTGCAAGGCATACTTTATCCCAAACAGCCACGATACCATAGGATGTTCAAAGCATGTATGTCTTCATGCCTTTGCTCCTCCTCCATTCACTCTGAAAATAGTTCCCAAAGCATTAGTTACAGCAGTACTCCTCAGTACACAAGACAGTAAACAAAATAATTATGGTTCTTTCAGTATAACCCTTTGAAGGCTCTTTTCTGTCTTGCTAATGCTAAATTGGATTCTTTATTCTGTTTACTGTTTTCAGGTAACAAATCTAATAATGCCATCTGTACCTCTCTTTCCTTTTCCCTACTGCTCTTCCCTCAGCTCTGCAGAAAAAAAAAAAAAAGTTCTGTTTTGAAGTGCCAGATCACAAGATATCTCTGCAAAGCAAGTTAGCTCTGTTATTTTTCCCTCGACCTTTGGTCCTTACATCCCATTTCACTCCTATTTTCCCTCAGAACAATCTTTCTTTATATAAAAATAGAAGACTCAGTTCATGAAAGAGATGGATGAACGAGTCCCTGGAACCATGTAGTGTCCTTCTGTTCATGTCTACACTCAAATCTCACTCAGGACTGATGGTTCTGGTCACACTGATTTAGACTCTTGCAATTGAATCGAGTTGGAGGCCTGTATCTATTGGTGGCTCCTCAGTTTCCATACTGGCCCCACTATTGTTCAACTTATTCATCAATGACTTGGATGAAGAGGAGAGGCCTACTCAACAAGTTCACTGATGACAGGAAGCTGGAAGGAGTGGGCAATACCCCCTGGAGCTGTGCAGCCCTTCAGAAGAACCTCCACAGGTTGGAGGGATGGACAGAAGGGAACCTTCTGAAATTCAGCAAAGGCAATTGCAGGGTTCTGGGAAAGACTAGCCCCATGCACAGGATAGGAATCATCTTGCTGGAAAGCAGCTCTGGAAAGCAGCACCTGGGGTCTTGGTGGACAACAAACTGTTCATGAACCAGCAGTAGCCTTGGGGCCAAGAAGGCCAGTGGTGTCCTGGAGTGCATTAGGAAGAGCATTGCCAGCAGGTTGAGGGAGGTGATCCTGCCCCTCTGCTCAGCCCTGGTGAGGCCTTGGAGGGCTGGGTCCAGTTCTGGGCCTCACAGTACAAAAAAGACATGGAGCTCCTGGAGCACGTCCATCAGAGGGCAACAAAGATGATTAAGGGACTGCAGCATCTCTCTGATGAGGAAAGGCTTAGGCAGGCTGTTCAGCGGTGAGAAGAGACAGCTGAGAGGAGACCTTGTCAAGGTACACAAGTATCTGAAGGGAGGATGTCAGAGGAAGGATCCAGACTCTTCTTGGTGGTGCCAAGCAATCAGATAAGAGGCAATGGGCAGAAACTGATGCACAGGAAGTTCCATCAGAATGTGAGAAAGAACTTTACTGTGGGTGACCACATGAAACAGGTTGGCAAGAGCATTTGCAGCCTCCTTCACTGAAGATATTCAAGAGCCATCTGGATCCAATCTTGTACAATGTGCTCTAGGTCAACCCTGTCTGAGCAGGGAGGCTGGACAACTTTGCCCATTCTGTGATTCTGTGAATGGTTTTCAATCTTTTGACTGTCCCTGAAGCTAGTTCCATTCATCACTCATTTACAGTACAACATCATGTTTTCTAGGATCCCATGTCCCAGTTGCACTTGGCTGGTCTGGTTTGCAACCTATCACAGAGTGTTGAGGAATGATCTTAGCACATCTCCACATTTAAAAGAGTCACTCCCAGATGCAGCCTCCTCCTGTCACAGGACTGACGCACAAACTCCTGCTTAAGAGAGAATGTGTCTGAGATCTGTGATTTAGAAGCACTGGGGATCACAGCTTTTATTCTTGTCTTTGTCCTGGAAAGCACTATGCACAGAATCTAATTGCAGCCTGAGTACTAAATAAGAAATAGATCATTATTGATGACACAAGCAGCCCAGCATCAATTTTGAAAAATAGCCGGGTGGAAACATGCAGACCTCGCCTAACATTGTTTCTGCTTTCAAAGAGGCCCTTAAACTGCCAATTTGTCTTGAACAGAAAAAAATCAACGTTGCTTTCCAGACAGCTACCCAGAAATGGCTGTAGGCATTGTGGCTGGATGTGTTATTGGTCTGCATCCCAAATAACTACTGTGTCTGGGAGGCAGGAGGGGAGAACAGGACAAACAGTATGAGTCAGAAACATATTTGATACAGCTGAAATTTACACACACTTAAATTTTCTCCCTTTTGATATTTGGGGTCATCTTTGGTAGTTTGTCTGAACAAAAACTTCTTGTTTAGGTGTTTTCCCTAGAGGTGAAGGAGCATTCTGAAGGGAAAGGATCATTTCCTCAGGCTTGATCCATTTCCATTTTGCACACATTGGAGATCACGAGGCATTTTTACAACCATCTCTGGGAGAAAGGTTTGGAAAGGTCTTATTGACTTCTACGAAGCAATCAAATACATACTGAAAAAAAAAAGCTTTTCTCCATATGTTAAGGATCACTAAGGATCACTTGAGTTGCCCAGCAAAATACTGTGTGCATCAACCTCACCTCATGCCTTCCTCTCCTTAGAGAGCAAAGCCTTTTAATGTTTCTCAGTCCTCACTAGCTGCTCTGCAAAAACACCAGAAAAAAAAAGGCACCAAAGAAAATACATGAGACAAATCAGGCAGGACATCAAGAACTTTTTACTGAGAGTTAACTTTATTAATTTTAATAAACATGAGATTTGATTTATTAATCAATGTGATTTTATTTTTTTCCATTCTCTTTATTAAAGACAGATTTATCCCCATTTTTGGATTGGCCACAATACAATCATGGAGGTGAAATAAATGCAAAAGAAATCTCACATTCTTCACATTCATTAAACTCATGTGCTAGTAGTTTAAGCACTGTCTTAAAGATACAATTTCTGTAGTATCTTTTCTTTATGTTTTGCTGCTGTAAGCAGCTTCCCTATTTCTTCACTGTCTTCAATAACTCAGTAAAATTTGTGTTTGGACACAATGAATCCAAGAACACAGAATGCTACTTGAAAGGTAAAGTTTCTGGTAAGCAATGAGGACAACAAAACCTTTTTTATGATTATGATTAATTATGAGAAAGTGATTTGGTAACATGTGCAATGTGTTAACACTAAGATAGGAAGTATATGACAGGAAAATAAAGACTGGTCCTGTAACTGAGGAACTGTTCCCATGGTCAGTTTGGATTAAACTGTGCTGTGTGACTGTGCATGTGGTCACTATGGTATTCACAGAGCCATTTTATGGTCCTTTCTGTTCAGCGGCTTATTTGCCTTGCTATAGTTGTGCCTGTTAAAGTAAAACACATACAGTAACTCAGAATTACCAGTCTAAAAAAGTATTCTTTTAGCAGGCTCTTGCAGTCAGTTTCACAAAGGAAAAATTCAAAAGATGGAAACATTACTGCCTTTATGATTAGAACAGCATCAAGGGGAGGAGTTAGATTCAAGCAGTGATTTTTTTAATCCTAGAAAACTAGTGAGAAGTGCCAGAAGAATCTCAGTATTTATAGATTAAATGTATTTTAAATACTCACCAATATTGTGAAAAAGACCAAACATCTGAATAGCAAATGAAGTTGCAAATGTTCAAGATCTGTATGGATTTGATGTGGCAGATCTCTGTAAACATCACATACTCCAAATCCTAACAGACATCATACTCATGGGTTATTCTCTCTGGGGTGGTTTCTGTCCCTTTTGTGGAGTAATTCTTCACTCCTGAAGTGAATCAGCAAAGTAGTGGCAGTTGCATTGCACAATTGTCCTTACCACGTTTGTGTTTCCTGCATGTCTCTCATTCTTTCAGGATACTCTTGTCCTCCTTCCCAATGTTGCTCTTCACCCTTCTCTTTCATTTGGATCCATGAATATGGGAGTCAGGTACTTCTAAAAGGGTAAAGCTCCTGTGAAGCTAAGACTGGAAGGAATCCTCATTCTATGATCAAGTAAAGGGAGAGAAATACACATGAAACATCATAAACCAGTAAATAGTGAAACCTGAGCAGCTTACTTTGAAGTCTGCAGTTTTGGGAAGATGAAAAAGTTAAGGAAAATTATATATTTGACAGAGCATGCAAAGTGCACTCTTGAGCTCTGTAGAAAAACAGGAAAATATTATGTTATTTGGAGCAAAGCTAAACCCAGTGCTTCAAAACTAAACTGGTTCTTCTAGCAATGGATTCTTAAATACATGATATTTTTATCTCTCCTTCAGCCTTAAATGAGAATTTAAAAATCTTGAGAATTCTCCTCTCCCAAACCACACACTCTCACCGAGTTAAACAGATTTTAGGGAACTGCAGATGAAGGAAGGGTATCTGTAAGTCATGGGAGTGTCAGTACATCCTCAGTGCTTTATGGCTTCTCAGCATTATAAATTATCTTCTAAGCACTGTAGATAAAGTCTAAGTGGCTTACTTGCAATAAATAGAAACATTAAAAAGAATTTTATCCTCTGTAACTCTGAGGAAGCCAGTAAGCAGGTACGGCAGTTGAACTGAGGTAGCAATGTATAATTTTCTAAGCACACATGCAATTCACCTCATGCTAATGGCATGTTTCCCATCACATATAGTACATATGCCCTTTCTGCTTTCATTGGTGTTTTATCTCCCTCAAGAGACCTGTTACTGCCAATGAGTAAAGATTATGGTATGGGGAATTATGGATTGTGGTATGGGAAAATTATTTATTATTTATTATTATTATTATTATTATTATTATTATTATTATTATTATTATTATTATTATTATTATTATTATTATTATTATTATTATTATTATTATTATTATTATTATTTCTATTATTATTTCTATTATTATTATTTCTATTATTATTAAAAATTAAATATAGAAGAAAAAATATTATTTATCTCAGTTTAGTGAACCAAAGCAGCCTAACTCCTACTCTTGAAGATGTGGGGGCTGAAATGCCTGAACTGAAGTGTTTTTACTTCAGTCTCTCCAGCATTAAACTTATTGTGCTCCCAGAGAAAAGCATACTCCAGAAAGAACAAAAGTGATGTCTTTATAAAAGAAAGGACAGCATGTTCTCACTTCTTTCTTTAAAGGCCATCTTTGATGTGAACACAAATTGACTACTCCAGATGATGCCATAATTTTGTATAGTACTTACAGGACAACAGACACATAGCAGTTCTTTTACTCAGCAGCATTTAGCACAGGGTAGGCATATTAAAAGGGTCATATTTTGTAATAACTAATATGTATTTTCTCAAATCCCTCTCTGCTCTCAGCATGCTGGGGAGATGGCCCCCCTGGCACTGAAACAGGCTGTGTGTCTCCCTGGGGACTTAGACCTGAGAGACAGACAGGCAGCGTCCCTGTGTTCCCCAGCACCACCAAGACCAGATTTGTGGAGCCCTTGGATTCCACCCAGTCACCATTTCCTGATGGAAAACAATTCAGATGAAAACATTTTGATGAGCTCCACTGGATAGACAAAAGTTTTGATATAAGAACCTTTTAATCCTAGGTTTATTTTCAAGCTTGAGAGTAAGGTGCCAGCAGCCGTAAAACTGTGTAGCTTTGTCAGAATTTGCTGAAAGTAAGGATTTTGCCTGCAGAATTACTGGTTCATTAATTTGCTTAGCCTGACTGTGTTGGGGATAATATGCAAAACTCCAACCAGTCCTACTGCTGACACAAATCATCTATTCCTGTCACTTTGATCATTCTGTGACCAAAAAGCAGAAAGTTATTTGTTCAGGTCTGAGAGAAGAAATTAACACTGTTTCAGAAAAACTGATGCAATTCATACAGTGCCTGATCCTGGAGGAGGCTAACCACCCTGGGTTGATAGTGACCTCTGATGGGAGACAGGAGATTCACAGGTTCCACTGTGTCTCTTCCTACAAGCATTGAAGTGCCCTTTGAATTCTGGCCATGATTCCTTAGACAAAAAGAAGATAGATGGTAAAATTTTTTAATTGGAATGTTCTGTTTTGCTGAAAATAAAGGGGTTCTGGCCTCAAAAAGCTATCAAGTTGTTATCACCTTCCCCTCTGCTAACATATGTCTTGAGCTTTCTCTTTTATTCTTGAAATGTTTTAACAAGCTGAGAAGAGAAGAGAAGAGAAGAGAAGAGAAAGAGAAGAGAAGAGAAGAGAAGAGAAGAGAAGAGAAGAGAAGAGAGAAGAGAAGAGAAGAGAAGAGAGCAAAACTGCTTTCAAAATTGTTCTTTTGAGCACTGAAACAAGTACCTGGTGAATCCACCAGATACAGTGTCAAGGGGGTTCCATGTTTGGTTGTTTTATTTTTTTACACATTAATTACAGAACATGAGAATGGAATCTGCTTTTCACAGCAGTGTGTTGCTGTGTACAGTGAAGGAGATGCTCATCTGCAGCTACATCAAGTAATGTGGGATCTTTCCCATGACAGGGGTTTGAAATAACTAGTAATATATATATCTCTGAGAGAAGAGAGAAAAAAAATTGAGAAAGACAACATTCTTTTATTTCCTTTATGAAATCTGCTTTGATTTAACTCTCAGAGGAATACATTATATGCCTCTGGGGATAATTGTTCATGTCACAGAATAAAGCTCATGTAGCCTATGAAAATGTTGTAGTCTCTAGATTAGAGAAGTAAATAAAATTGTCTTTTTAAAAAAATTTAATCTCATAAACTTGAGTTACTCTTGCTAAGTGGAGCACTGAGCAATAAAATCATAGGAAGAAGAAGAAAACAATTTACTGGTCTCTGCAAAATGCCTCCTTCTTAAATGTCAGGGATACCTATAAACACAGCTGGAGCAGGAATCCACTGCAACGGGGCACTGCTGGAAAAGAATTTTCTCCACTTTACATCTCATGGAGACTTCAGTCTCCCCTGAGGAAGGCAGCCACACTCTGAGTAGATTATTCCTTTGTAATGAATCAAAGGAATCAAGATCAATTATTTTACATGGTCTAGTAAAAAGCCTAAAATTCATGTCCCTCTCTGTGATCCATGAAGGGCTGGCCTCAGTTTCCCTCAATTTCTGATGCAATGTGGATGGTGTTTTCTAATATTCTGGTTATACAGATCAACCCACTGTGTTCCAGTAATGCCAGTTAAATAAAATTTCTTCTCATTAATGAGAATTACCAGTTCCCCTAGCTAAATAGTCAGTCTTGTAACATGGGTAAATGATTAAGTGAAAAATCCCTTGTCACATCAGACCACAGTGTTTATGAGACACAGGCACTGAGTTTAAATATGTACTGTCTTTTCTGTCTTTATACCCCTTGTTCTTGTTTCTACTTCTCTTCCTACTTATTCAAGCTGATTTGCAGTTGAGAAAAGTAAGTGTATAACAGTCTGTGAAGGACAGTGACACCAATTCTCAGTAAACTGTGACAAAATACAGTGCTCCACAAAGCCAAAACCTTCTGTTTTCACCAGTCATCTGTCCAACCCCTCACCTCCAAGATGTTCTCTTTTTTGATTTTCATAAAACCCAAAACATCACTTGAACTTCTCTCTGCTTTTCTAGTCTTCTGCACCTCTCACACCTTTAATATTTATCCTGTTCCATGTAATATTTTTGTGTATTTTCAGCAGAGCAAGACCTGCTAACTGATCATTCCATCCAATATTACTGTCACATTTCTACATTTTTGCACTTGCAAAACAGGACATTTGTTGTCCCTTCTTTCTTCTTGAATATTTATGCATTTATTTTTATTTAGATCACAGACTGCATGTCTTTCTTTTTAAGACATCTTAAAAAGCTCTTTGTTCCTGTTTCCTGTAGTGACAATGTTTATTAGAGGAGTCCCTCTTTTTTCCCAGCTGGTAACTCAGTAAGTGTCTGATACTGAGACAATACTATTAGACAGATTAAGCACCTCTTAGTTGCAGATCACTAGTCCACTGCATCAGTTTGCAACCTAATCAGTTCCCTTGCCACTGGGGCAATCAGCTCCAAATCTGCTCCCCAGAAAAGCAGTTCTTTAATTCTGCTCTATGCTGAACTTGGCATTTCTAGGTCACATATCTTATCCTCCAGAATAGCCATTAATTTGTACTTGGTGCATCATAAATCTCCCCAGTCTTTCAACAGAGTGGTATAAAACTGCAAAATCACAATAAGGGTTTCTTTATCAATCATATTAAGCAAACAGCTCCCCAGCACCTTTTCCCTACCAGCACAGGCTCTGTGTAATGTAAATACTAATGATGAACATTTATGAGAAATTAGTATGGATCCAGACCCTGCTTGATTGAGACCTGCAAAGCAGTGTCAGACAGACATTATTCACAATAATATTTTAAAGTACTTTTCCAAAACATTTGAATCAATAGACCTTGTCAATCTTTATCCTGTCCTGCAGAACACTGTGAAACTAAACAACTCTTAATGTGTAGTGCTGTTGAAGCCACCCAGACAAACCACACTCAGAAAAGAGCTCTTATACCTTCTGCTGCCTTGTATGATTCCTGCAGGCCACTGAGCAGAGACACTTTTCAGAAACAGGCTTGAAGATCAACAGCTCTTCCTATTAGCCCTTGTACCCTGAGAAAATTAATAATGATCTCTTGATTGGAGTCTGGAAAAATCTGCTTCACCTGAAAAGATTTCATTGGCCTCTTGTGTTAAAAAATATAATTTTCACATAGCAATACATTAGTACATAAGCTAGAATAAATTTAAAGTGTAAAATAAATCAGTATGAGATAAAACTCAAAAAGCTTGGATTGCTGTACCTTACAGCTCTGACATGGCTTTACAGTCTTGCTCTCCTATCTTATATAAGGAAGACAATGACCAGAAAAATTGACATTAGCAATGATCCTGTTGTGAAGTGGGTATCAGCTTGGACATAGAAATCACATACTATTGATTCCTGTTTTCTGTTTTTAGTGTTTTGTTTGGTTTGGTTTTATTTTTTCAGATACTAATCAAATTACAATAGAGCCTTTATTTATATTCCAAGATTTAAAACTTTAATTAAAAACCTTGGCCAAAATCACCATGGTTGTATTGCACAAGTTTAAGAGTTTATGTAACTGAGCAGAGATAAGGCTAACAGTATGTGCTACCATTGGTGGTAATCCAGCAGAGTGTCAAAATTACTTGTAGGTGTAACAAGAAGCCCTGGTATCAATTCTTCACGATTCTTCTGCAATTTTGAACATGGTACCAAAGCCTGTTGCACTTGTCTTCCATCTAGCATCATGAATCTTTCAGCAAGCCTTGCAACTTGAAGGTTTTTAAATTCCACACTTCACCTCTGGACATATGCTTCTATTTTATTACCTACTTCATTCACTCACTACTTCAGACTAAAATCAATTGTGCCACTTTAAAGGTATTTGCTGTAGAAGGTGCTTTAGTGTGGGGTTGCTGAAGCAGACAGCAAGAACCTTGGTTTAGTAACAAAAACATGGAGAAACACTGTTAAGTTACTAACCTGTGTAAGTTCATGCACTAGCTCGTCTTTTTGGGTCACAGAGTGTCTTTATGATTAATGTAGAATTTCAGCTGTCTGCATATCTGTCTGTGCTACAGAAAGCTTAAAAAATGTTATCTAACAAAAGAAATCACACATGGAAACACACTGATTTCACAAATGGAATTGTACCGTAGAGCCTCTCAACACAGCTTCTTTTAAATTTCTAGACTTCCTTAATTTCTACACTCAATCCAAAATGAAATGAGTTTCAAAAACATTTTCAGGAAACAAAAATGGCCAAGAGGAAGATGGGCAAGGCCTGAGTCGAGTTTTTAAAAACTGTTGGAGGAGGCTTCTAAAGAGGAATGAAAGCAGTATGCGATGTTTTCCCCGGAAGGCCTGGCTGATAGCCTGCAGACAAAAGCATTGCTTTTGCTGTTGAGGCAGCCTTAAAATGTGTCCTGACAGATTGGCAAACTCAGCTGTAACACCAATCTGGAATGGAAGAAAGGGCCAAGAATAAGAACTGTCTCTTCAGGAACAAAAGTTACCAGGAGCACTGCAAAGCTCTGCTGAGGGATTTCAAAAGCATCCAAATCAAATTCAAGGTCTTGAATCTTTTCTTTGAAGTTCCTTTTGGTCTGGACCCGAGTTATATAAAATATCTACTGAGATCTGGAAAAGCCCAACAGCACCTCCCACAAGGTTTCCTCTCTCAGGAAAACACCGCAGTCTCAGGAGCTGGTCCATTCTGTGGCATAAGTTCCCCATGAACTGGAAACTGAGTGCATCACTGACTTCCTTATCTGCTCTAAGGTCAAGGCAGGTTTTTGTCTATTTTTACACTCTCGTAAAAAATCTATTCCAACAAAAATCCTATCAAAACAGGGCACCTTACTGAGCACATTACACTCCCTACAGAGAGGATCAGAGGACAAACATATGACAGATGGCAGGTACAATGCTTAATGCACTGGTGAATGGTACTCAAATAGTGTGGTGATAAAGGCTGTAGAAGAGATGATATAGAGGAAAACAGGTAGAATACAGGGTGCTGGGGTTATGCAATAAAGCCCTGCAGTGGGAAGAACGAGTGCTGTGTGGGCTCAGCATGTAGGAAAGTACAAGCAAAAGATTCAGTTGGCTCCACAATAAAAACACACCGTTGTTGGGAAGGTTTCACTGATCTCTGTTGTAATTACTAATGTCAATTAGTTGTAGGTGTAACAAGAAGCTCTGGTATCAATTCTTCGTGATTCTTCTGCAATTTTGAACATGGTAACAAAACCTGTTGCACTTGTCTTCCATCTAGCATCATGAATCTTTCAGCAAGCCTTGCAACTTGAAGGTTTTTAAACTCCACACTTCACCTGTTGTAAGAGGTGTGTGTGTCTAACAGGTTTTACCCAAGAGGGTGACATATTAGTTTTAATAATTGCAAAGAGGACTCTGCCCTCAGAGAAATCTTTTTTCCTCCATTCACTACCTTACATCTGTGTTGTTGTCTATCTGGCAGGTAAATGTTATTAAAGAGTAGTTGGTAAAACGGTAAGTTTGATGAATGCATGAGGGAAGTGCAGGCTAAGCTGGTAAGTAGTCTGATATAGACAATTTTATTTAATTATATTTAAAACATATGGGGGCTACTTGCAGTTTAAAACCATGGGGGATGAAAAGGAAAGGGGCAAAGAGAAATAGCTTAATGCTAATCTATATTTCATTTTATTTTCTATTCTGCAGTGAAGCATGGGTTCTCCCTCTTGTTGAAATTAAAGATGAAGGCAAAGTTAAAACATGAAGGCGAAAATGTCAAGAAGATCAGAAATAAAGTGTTGGGCAAAGAAGCCATGTTATTAGCTATCTCAAGCTTTCATTGAATGCAAAATATCTTGCCCCATGACTGAATGTTGCTGGTTTTTGTAACAAATCTCTGGGAATTCTAAGCCACCACTGTGTACACACAGTCAACACATATAGATCATGTTCATGCTAACTCTTGGACATTGTGCACTAATCATTGTGCATTAATCATGACCCCTTTCCAAATTTAGTGACTCCAGTTGCACCTTCTGTAGTCAAGAGGTCAAAGTCCAGAAAGCAGGTGTGGGATTTGAGACTATGAGCCACCACTTATTAGCCAGACTCTGCATTGACTTAAATGTGTATCTTGACTGGCAGTTCTATATGATGGGCTGTCTGTGCAGTCTCCAGTTCAGACATCAGCATTTGTTCCCAATGAAATCACTCCAGCCTTGCACCACTGAACTCTTGTGAAAATTCCCCATTTATCAACCATTCACTTGGTGCTCATGTCCAAGATCAGCTGTCCATGCCAGCACCTGAACCCAAAGCTTGTGCAGCAGTACAGCCCCTGCATCCACCAGGCACACAGGCAGTGAGAGCCACAAATCCCCTTCTCTCTCTGGGTCAGCTTAGGGACACAGGAGTGGAAAAAGGAGAGAGGGTAATGTTTGAGATTTTTTTTGGTGATTACATCTTTCACAACAAAATACCATGTTTTAAAATGCGAAGAGTTGGCAAAAGAAATGCATTTCTGATTCCTAGCTCACTGAAGGCAATGGCAAGAACATATTGATTTTAACAGGCTTCAAACTGGGCCATTGGTATTACTTGCTCCATTATCTTGTGTCCTCTCTGTGGATTTAAGTGATATTACTGTGATTTCCACTACATATTGCTTTGAACCTCTTACCCTACTGCTATAAAACAAATGTCACTTTTGAACAAAAATATATTTGGAAAAGAAGCTTGACATCAATTTCAGTTCCCCTGGTCCATTTTTCATGACTGATCTAGCTTTATTGAAAAAAAAATTAAAATTTCCTGATCTGTTTACTAATAAAATATTTCTAAGGAAGACACTGACAGCCAACTGTATCATAAAGTATCATAAAGCCCATGTATTTTAGAGGAAAAATCTAATTAAATAAATACTAAACAAAAGCAATTAGACAGCCCACAGCAAAAATAGTGTGGTTATTGTATCCTCCAATCTCACTGGAATTTATGTTGCTATGAAATCAGTACTTCAAGTAAACTAATGTAAAAACAGTACTCAGTATAATGTGAGTATCATTAATATATCATGTGATTAAACTGCACATGCAAATATATTGGAAATTAGTCTATGCTAATATGTACACACAGGCTAAGTTTTATATTCCAGTGTTTAATGGCAAACTGAAAAAACCCAGGTATTTTAATTTTTTTCTTAAAAATATTTGTTCCAATGGAAGTTTTGTAGAACTATAACTGGCTTTCTTTTTTCTCTTAATCTACTTTCCTGAAGGCAGTATTCTAACCTTTTCATGTAAAATAAGCTGCACTGAAGCGCCATCACAATTTCAAAATATTTGTAGACTTTTTTAGAATTTGAAGACCCAGTAACTAAGAGGACAAAACTGGGAGAAAGAAAAATAGGCAAGAAAAATAAGATCAATAATGAAGAATTCTCAAGGAAGAAATTAGGCTAACAGAACAAATATATAAGCAAGGGGTTTATCAATGAAAAAGACATTTAGAAAATGTAAACCACAATGGGTAAAGATTAAAACTTCTTTTGACAGAAATAGCAATGGAACTTCCAGTTTAATGAAGTTTGAGGAAAAGTGTTTGTGTGGTCAAAGCAACACATATGGACATTTTCAGAATAAAGTTTCTGTCCCTCATCTAAGATGAAATCTGTTTTGGAATTGTATTTTTCCTGTCTCAAGAAAAGGAAGGAGAGATTACATGAGATCAAAAGTAGTGCAAACTTCTCAAAAATCTCGAGTCAGTACCCTCTGGTACTAATTAACTGTGACAATTAGGGCTTCACAGTCCATTTTAGCATAAAGGGTGAAAACCTTGTAATTTCATACCCTTTTGAAATGGGAAAACTGGTTTTTTCCTGCCTTACTTTGGAGCAAGGAGATCCTTGGAAGGACTCTGTGAAATATTTGGGATTTTTCCCCCAGGAGGAGCTATTTGTTGCCAGCATTGCTCAGAATATTTGCTGCTTTTACTCCTCAGCTCCCAAACCTGATTGTTCAGGATATCTCCTACCCCTTTCTGGAACAAGAGCTTCTGTACTGACACTCATGCAGCCACTGCCTCTGAACCCCCCTTTCCTCCAAAGACCTGCCTGCACATCACAGTCACACACCTGCCCTGGTCATGCACTGCAGCCCTCCAGGGAGAAGAAAGGAAGAAAGAGGAGCTTAGTCATAAACCTGAGGCTGGGCTAAGCTCATGAGGAGTCCCAGTTTCTGCACAGAGATAGTGAGAGCATGGATGGGAGAGGCAGCAGTGGGGCCTTATGGTAACACCATCTTCCAGAAGCAGTCAGGCCTTCTTAAAACACAATGAAATGACACTGCTAAATGTAACAATGCAAAAGTGTTCTGCATTATCTGGTAATTTGTTTGTTCTGTGACATTTAATTTCTTCCTATTTTTTCCAGGACAAATGCTATTCTCAGAGATGGCTGCATCAAAGGAAGTGACAGTGAAAACACATGCAGTACCTTATGTGCATCTTTGTTGACCTGGCAATCATAAAGTGGAAAAGAAATGCTGCATCCTTTACAGGACACTCTAAGTGTGCATGACACTAATAGTACACAGTATGTACCAGCAAATAGCTTTTCTTTTATGAGCGGGCCATTCTTAAGAAGGCAAAGTCACAAATCACAACTTTACAGTCTAAGTGGTAGTGGTAAAACAAAAGTCTTCAGGTACTGGAGTCACGTGTAGTTGCACACATGTATTTGTAACAACCCAGGAGAGCAAAACCAAAGGCTGGGGATAACCAAATAGGTTAAGGATATGTGACTATGTAAAACAAAGGCCTCCAGAAACAGAATTCAAATCTGCAGTGCTCGCTTCTTTTTCAAAACAGAGCACTGTGACATTTAGCAGGTGAATTAGATACAGAGAAGTTTCCTTGTTATTTAACCAAACTCTGCATAGCTGGAGGCAGCCCCTCACATTCGGGAAACTACTGAGGAGCTGATGGTGAGCAAAAGGAGAGAAGAGAGAGAAGAGCCTGTGAAGGGAATGAGGAAGGCAAATCAGGGGTCAGGCTATCATATTCATAATAATCTTGAAGGGCTTTGTTGGAGATATACAGTCAGCTCATGACAACTGAAATATGGTTTAAGCAATGATATCTTTTGTGACAGCTTACAGTCTCTTAGTCTTGCTCTGACCAGCACAAAATATCCTCATCAGCAAATAAAATTACACTGTCCCCCCATCTTAAATATCCATTACAGTCTGGAAAATTGAAGTTGATATCTGTTTCCACAGTAAAACACCTGGTTTTGCCAGATATGTCTGAAGTGGTGTGTTTTGGTAGTAACTAAAATTAAGTCATGCACAAATAACAAAAACAAGACTCTCAGCCCTTATATTTTAATGCAGAAGTTGCAATTAAATGAGAAAACCCTAAGCAAATGTAATTTCAAACCAGGAGACCTGGAAGGTGTCTATTTTGTTCAGAAAAAAGATGATTTAATGACTTGAGTTAAACAGAAAACTTCAAAATGTTCAAAATTATAGTGAAATGAGATTATGCCTGTGGCTGCCAACCAGCTGGCTATAATATGCAGGCTGGCTGCCAGCAGTCTGCTGTTTTAACAAGAAATGTAGATTCCCTAGGCTTGTGGCAGCATTATTCATTCTCCTCTTCTTGGAGAGAATGCTCTTCTGCTTTACAGATCTGTTTCAGCAACATCCAGTATCAGGTACTACTACTTCTGTCTGCCTGGAGTTCCCACTAGAAGGAACATGTTTCCTTGGTCACTAATTCCATGCGCAGCTTCAGTAAGAAGCGAAGGCTTCGGTGCCTTAGGAGCTCTGCATGGCAAACTGCTGAAGCAGTTGTAGCGCAGCGCAATGAAGCCAGACAAAATTATGAGGAAGAAGGTTGGTTTGCCTTCAGCAAACAACAGCCTGCAAGTACTGCATTGTATTAGAGGTGCAGACCATAAAATATATTAAAGTGCCTCATGTCAGCTTTAAAATAAATTAGACTACTCTGCATTTCTGTATGGATCACAGGTCCAGCAGATCCAAGAGCAAGTGGATCATAATAATGATCTCCCACTTGAGAGCTTTTTCCTTGAGATTAATTTCCTAGATCCTAAATATTTTAAGTTAATTTTTAAGAAAGTTCAAAACCTTTAGGTTTAATTAATAAAATCGAATTTTGAAGTATAAATTTGAGAAGCCATTGTAGTATATGAAGAATACAACATATGAAAAGATATGGTAAAGAAACAACAAATATCAGGCTCATTGATGGGAAGGCTGACATACTGTGAGCAAAAACATGTCCTCATAAACCTTCAGAAAAATTTGTTATGATCCGAAACTCTCTCCAGACAAAAATCTCACTCTGTGTTTTTTTCTGCTGTGTATGTACTTTCTGAAAAACATTGTCTTGTTCCTCTGCAGTGTGGAAATACTGTTTACTTAATGTATCATTATAATTTCAGCCAACCATGCTGCATAAACCTGAAAGACATTTTTAACTGCTCAGATTTATGAAAACTGGACATGACACTTTCCTTACTACAGCAATTGGTCCCACTATATCTTTGGGAATTTTTTGTTCTTGGAGGCGCTCATTTACATTGTACCATCTCTCATTCTTAAAATGATGAAATTAATTTTGAGTGTTAATTACACATAGCTCAAGGTTTTCATTCCTCCAGAAATTTGAATTGTGTTTGTAAGTTAGCAGTTTTGTCCCAAAGTGCTGAGCAGCAGCCTGCCTCTGTGAAAAGGGAAGAGCATTAGAAAGAACTGAAACATTGTCTATAGCAAATTCATATTTGGGACAGAAACGCCCTCAGGACTCCAGTCTGCAAGTCCACAGTCTGGACTGCCCCACGGTGTGAGATGGCACATCAGCATGGGTGTTCTAGACTAGGGTGAGCCAGTGCCTGGAAATGCCTGCTCCTCTTCACTGAACAGACAGGGATCTTGGACAGCGAGCTTGGAGTAAGCATGCAATTTTGAAGAGGACAAAGCTAGAACCCTAATGAACCCTACCCCATGTGAGAATCACAGAATCAGAATGAGTAAGGTTGGAAGGGAGCGGAGGGGGTCATCTGGTTCAAGCTCCCCTGCTCAAGGAGGTTCATCCCAGAGCACATGGCACAGAGTTGTGTATTCCAAACAGTTCTTGAATATCTTCAGTGAGAGACTCCACAGTGTCTCTGGGCAATCTGTTACAGTGCTCAGTCCCCTGCACAATAAAGTCCTTCTTCATATTCAGATGGAATTTTCTGTGCGTTAATTTCTGCCAGTTGCCTCTTCTCCTATTGTTTGGTGTCATGGAGAAGAACCTGGATCCATCCTCTTGGTGCCTTCCCTTCAGATATATGTATACATTGGCTAAGCTCCCTCTCAGTTACCTCTTCTTGAGTCAGAACAGGCCCAACTCTTTCAGCCTGTCTGCCTGAGTGAGATGTTCCAGTTCCTTAATCATCTTTGTAGACCTCTCCACAATCATCATGAACCCACAGCAAAATCTGCCACTTAGTTGAGGGCACTTAGAAATTGTCTTATTACATCAACATGCTGTTGAATGGAGCTATAATGCATATCCTTGAAAATATCACCGTAATTTAGGAGAGATTAAAACAGAAGAACAAGTATCCAAGGATCTCAGTTTCACTTTCAGATCTACTACTTGTGATGCTTTCCTCAGCAAGTCCCTTAACCTCAATTCCACTTTTCTAGACAATAATATACTCATCAGTCTTCATCCATGACTTTTGAAAGCTGTTCTGAGTGCTTTGGGTCATGTAACATGCTACAAAAGAAAAGAGAAGGAGAAACAGTAAGTAATAATGATTGCTAGGAACTGGAAAGAATTTGCAATTATTTCTTTGACAGCCCAAACTGACTTTCACTAAGAAAGCTGCATTGAAAACCAAATAAAGTGTGTCTTTAGATTAGTTCCTCCTCAAGCAGAGTCAGAGTTGTGTATAAGTGATTTCCAGGCCATTATGGCACAGCCTAGAGCAACTGTAATGAGACTGTCTGCCTTGTTGGATTATTTTTAAATACACTTTTTCCAATTACTTTCTAAAATGTCAGTTTCTTATGTAAATGAAGCATGAAGCTGGAAAATCCAAAGGCTGTTTTGTGGGGGTGGAAAGGGAAAGAAGCTGGCAAGCAAATCAGACCCTGAATTACTGGCATCACTTATTGTGCAGGGTTAAGAAAGGAGCAGTAATTTATCAAAAGTACAGAAGAATCAAAGTACTTTTCAATGTGGCACAAAGATTTAGACCATTAATGACCTCTATGCCAGTACCCAGAGTAGGGAGGCCTGTTTGGTAGGCAAAGTGCACGTGTGTGTGCATGTGTAACTCCAGATCATCTCCTCTCCAGGTGACCTTCAAAGAAAGACTGTAGGCAAGATAATCAAAAGGATTGCTGGATGTGCTTGTTATGAAATTGATAATAAAAATAAATTTGTTTTAAGCCTGACAGATGTTGGCATTTTTTCCTTTAAAGACAAAAATGAAATAGATCACTGTCCTAAAAAAAACTCTACATTGCAACATTGCAGGAAAACACTTAAAGCTAATGTATTTGCAGTTTGCAATATTGATTTTCAAAATGTTTGCTTTTTCCATTGCTTTGTACAGGATCCATATCATGAAAGTAAAAATACTTCAGAAGGACCCTGCCTCTTCAGTTTTAAAGCCTAAAAAACAGATTTAAGGGCACTGACACATCTTTTTTGGTGCTGTAATGGGAACCAGATGCATAAACATCTTTCCAGGAGCCTTTGATTTTGACTCTGCAACTGACAACAATTCTACTGAAGTCAATAATGATACTGGCTTCTTACACCTACATTCCGAAACTCATTTCCTTCATGTTTAAAAGAAAGAAACAAACAAATGTAGATTCATTTAATTAATTTTTCTTGCCCTTTTAAACATTGTATAGTCCTGATCACAATCAGAAAAATCTGTTAAACCCAGTTTGCTGGTGCTCTGTCTTGCCATTGCAGGAGACTGATCAAGGCTGTCATCGCTGGGTGTTACTTTCAGAAAGTAAATGAGATGCTTATACATGAGAGCTATCATGCTTGAAGTAGCTGCAGAAGAGGCAGGGAGTAGTTCACCTTCCATTGAACATGCATTTTTTCCCTAGACTTTGTAGCTTTTGTTATTTTCCTTACTATTTAGGAATATATAGGAAATATATACTGTAGGAATATAGGAAAATAGAAGTGGCATCCAGAAAAGTGTCAGTACTGCTCACTAGAGCCAGGGGATGACAGCTAGTAGTGGTGACACTTCTCGTTTTCTACTTTTGGCAGCACTAAGAATTCAGCAGGGAGAAAGTGTTGATGCATTTTATGCCTGTTTTATATGTTTCAATCTACTGCAGTTAATGTTTACTGTTTGTGTAGCAAAAGCAGTCACATATTTTTCAGCTGTACAGTGATCACAAGACTGGTGAGAACAGAGTGAAACATTGAAGACAAATCCAGATAAGGGCCTAGAAAATTAACTATTTCCTTCTAAACTGCCTGTCTATACTATACAATATGTGTAGTATTTTGGTATATACTCTATGGACAGACAGAGCAATTAGAGACACTCTGACTAAACAAGGTGCCAGAAAGTATCAGTCAGCTTTCAGTCAGCCTTGAAATAAAACCTTTGAAACAAATCTAAGGCCTGAGTCCAAAACCCTGTTTGCTTTTGTATAGAGCAGCAGGGACAATCCTATGCTGAGTTAAAAGTTCTAAGTACACAAACACTTAAGGCCAGTGCATACAAGACAAAAGTTTTATTGCAATCCCCCAGTTATTAAATTATCTTCTTCCTGACATACTTGGAAAGATCTTAGGTGTCTTCTGAGTCATGGTGATGAAGGATACCATTCTCTTCCCTGAGTCCTCTTTTCTTCATATCTTTCACATCTTTTTGTCTCAGATTCTGCAACATTCATTTCCTCCTTTCTCACCTCCTCTAGCTTCTGTCCACAGCTAATCAAATCACAGATTCTCAGTCTTTCTCATAGAGAGCTAGCTGCCATCTCTGTCCATCCAAAAAATGTAAATTTATTAACTTCCCTACAAAGAAGGAAAGACATAAAGATTTGAAAAGTATGTCAGTCATTGAGGAGAAAGAAATGTCCAAACAATGAGAAGGAAAACAGGACCCCTGGACTAATGCCAAGACTGTGGTAAGGGTAGAAGATGATAAGGATGAAAGAAAGGTAAAGGTGAAAATTCAGCCATAAAACTGAAACCTAGGAGGAAATCCATAGTAACCCAAGTCTTCCTGATCATTAACTCGTGATTGTTGAGGGGATGAAATGTTTCTCTTTGCTTTTCCAATTTGTATTTCTTCTTACTTTTTACACTGTCACAGGAAAACAGCTTTAAGTTCACATCCACTTTTACTTTAGGCCAATATGTGAGTAGCAAGGCTGTCCAAGACAGGTGTATGATATGTTTTCTCTGCAATACACTCTGCTTAAAGGGAAAGGCAGACATTCCCAAAAGGATGATTCTCCCTGGAGTTAGATATTTCAGATCAGATAATTCTGATATCTTCCTACATTAACAGATTTCAGGTGTGTGAGTATCTGACATCTTTCCAACACATATTTATGTCCATTAGGTACCATATGATTGTATCATAAGCCTAACCCAGCTATCAGGGAAAGAAATTGTGACAAGCTCTATCTAATATGCTAGGAAGTGTTTAAACCCTATCCATTATGTTGAGGACAGTACATTTGTTGTGGGTGACATGTCAGCTGCACTTATTTTTTCAGTGCATTGTTACAATACATTTAGGCTGTCACTCAATTTCTGTCCTCTCTAGAACAGCAACAGAAATTCAATGGAGATGTAATTATCACCACCACATTTCCTCTCATCAGGAGCATGATTGATTTTATCTGTAGTTTCAATATGACCAGAGACATAAGTGGTGATTGAGATAGAAAGAGGAAGCCCTTTCGTTTTGTGTACATAAAGGAAATGTGTGGCTCCAGATCCACAATTATGGACATAAAAGTAGAACAACTTCTATCTGCAGACACCTACATGCCTGAAAAAAGGCACTTCATCAGATGCTAAAAGTCATATTTCTCAAAGAAGTTTGTCTCTAGCAAACATACCCTATTTTAGGCACTGCAAAATCTTCTTTCATGTATTTCCATTCAAAGTTTGGACTTGGTGACCATATTGTTATCATTATAAAGGTTTCAGTAGTGGCCTTAGAGAGGATGCAAGGGATGGATGTAAAATATTTGGGTTTGTCATGGATACTGGGAATTTTAAACTTGATCCTAGATGAAAAAAATTCTGTTATACAAGCTTCTAAATAATGGACAATGTTTAATCTAGTTAATTAATATTTTAGTATCTTACTAGCATACCATAAGAGTTACTCTAAAGAATTTGGAAATACATTCTCAATCACCATAATAGTTTACATCCAGACATTAAGCATGGAACTCTATTTATAGCATTCAAAGCTCTTAACAAAAGGGAAGCAAGGTAAAACTAATTAATTTGTATTGAAGATGAAGTGTAGAGAGAAAAAACCAGGATGATACTTTTAATTTGAAATCTCTACAGCATTTGGCTCATGTGATGAAACATGCATGCAGGATATTTGAAGCATGTATTATTCATCATTCAAGCAACATTTTAACCTTCCATAACTTAATTTCATGGAAATTAGAAATGTCTGCTCTAGAGGCTGAGATTGATCTAGTGTACAGTCATTATCTCTCCTCCAAACTCTCATTTTAACAACACCCTAAGAAATGTATTTCAGATTTGTTTGGGATGCAGAAAGAATCTATTCCTAATATCATAAGACTGCCTTTCTTGCTGCAGTTGAATGGAAGCTTCACTCAAATATCAATAGCATTTTAAAAACAGATTCTGCTTTTGCTTTTTATATCTGAACTCAACTTTTTGTTAAAGGGAATTAATAACTTGCTGAAAGAAACTATAAGACTGAACATGAATATTTACCTTGTTCACTCTTTCTTGCTGTGGTCTCACACATGCAAACTTCAGGGCATGTTTCTCATTCATGTCAGGCTCTCAAGAGAGACAATTTGGGTGGTTTTTACTTTTGTACTGATTGCCACCGGGAGCTCCTTAGGAAGTGAATTCCAAAGCTTTCCAATCAAACAGATTATCCTGTAGTGTTTGAAAGCAATAGGTTAGACAAGTGCCAGCCACTTGTCACTTCTCTTAAATCCTTCTTTTGAGTGTATTAGCTGCGTATCACCACCTTAGGAGAATTAAGAAGGCTTTTTTTTTTCCCCTGGCTTTGTTCCTAGCAGTGTGAGTGGGTTTGCCTCACTGAGGTCCAGGTGGCAGTCCCGACCTTGAGAGAAGTAGCTAGTTCATGGCAAAATATCCTGGCCTTGCCCTCAGGGAAGCAAGGCAGGACATACCTGCTACACAGCAGCACTGCTCCAAGGAAGGACATCAAGCACAAGTGTGCCACAGAGCACAGGATGTGAAGCAGTGCTTGTGCTCAAGTGGCTCTTCTGCACACTCCCTGCCAGCTCTCACATTTGCAGCTGCCTTGTGGCAATTCAGCCTCCACATCTATCCATTGTAGCTCAGCACAGCCTGCCCTGCTGAAAGAGCTCATGACAGCTGTCCTGTATTACAGTATCTTGCTTAACTTTAAACACAGGTTGTATTTCTTTTCCAAATGCAGTGCTTTCTGTAAACTGTCCAAAAATCCATTATTCTTCCACATACAAAAGACCTCTACCTGTACTGTGGCTCCCATTGCTACTGCAGGTGGATGGCACGGTGCAGGCACGGACACACAGCTCTGCAGATTGTGATGTACTGCTGGGTCTGCTTCCAGTCCTCACAGTCTCAGCTTATGCATAAAGATCAAAAACTCTGCAGTGATACATGTAGACACACGGGTCACAACTGTAAATAAGAAATCTCTGACTCTTTTGCTAGCAGAGGAAACTAGATTGTTACTAATAGCTTCCCAATGCTCTCATTTAACAATTGTTGCACATACACAATTTTGCACAGCTTAAAAATTTAGCTCTTGATCATTGTGTTTGGACATAACAATAAATAATCACGTAGTGTAGCAAATTTCTATTTACTTACTGGGAGATTTTGCCTCATCAGATAGCAAAAAGATTGTGTCATTTTCCAGGAAAGACAGACACATCCTGGCTGGAAGTATGAAGAGAAGAACATTATTTGCTTTGAACTGGCTATGACTGCCTGTAACAACAAACATATAACTGCAGTGTAAGTTTCTGTCTCTTGCGTGTCATGCTTTCTCTGGGCAATCTAGAAAAATCTGTCTCGAAGGAGACATAAACATTAATAATTTAGTTAATAATTTAATTAAACATTAATAAACATTCATCATTTAGCATTGTGTCAAGCTTGATAGCAAATAGTATGACACTTTTTAAGTAAAACACCATTTTAAACCACAGACTCATATTCACCACAGGAACTACACCTTTTATTCCTAAAAAAACCCCATCAGCTTTACATATGTGTATGCTGGACAGTAGATTGCAAAATCAAATGGGATTTGCCTGTAATATGCACAGGTGCATATACAGAATTCAGAGCTCTACTGTTGTCAGGAACAACATGGATTAAATGGGAGAGAAAAGCTGGGTCCTAGATGTGCCCCACTAACAGGGAAGTTTGTAATGAAACCTTGGATCAATTCAAGCTGTGCAACAGTAAGGCCCTGTCCGATATTGTAGCATGCTCAAAATAAACTCCAGAATCCATTTTTGACAGAAATAAACACAACTATAAAGGGAAAATATAAAATGGTATAAATGAGGACAAGAGAAAGTGACTGGGTTCCCAGAGAATAAAATCAAAGCCAAAGTATTTCAAATTTTCTTCTTCATTACCATTTATTGGGTTAACAGATTCTGGTAATGAGAATTCCAGAAACATGAACAGGACCTACACAGGATTATAAACCTGTAAAATACAAACACTAGCTATAGAAGTAGAACTTGTGTCACCTGGGTCCAAAAGCCGCCGGTTTCATATTTAAAAAAAAGAGGAAAAGTCCTCAATGACCTGCAAAATATGTTAGACATTTTTGAGCAAAATGTTAAGTTAAAAACTTATTTAATAAATGTCACCCTTAAAACCTACTTTAAATAAAGGTTGCTGCTTGTGTTCACCCTTAAAACCTGCTTTAAATAAAGGTTGCTGCTTGTGGCTCTGGGTGTGCCTAGCAATATTTGGAGCATGTTCATTTTCCAGCACAGCTTGTGGCTTAATACAGTGAAGACTGTGTTAGTGATTGTTGTCATGACATTTCCCTCTGCAGCATTAAAATGTTTTCATTTACCCACAGCTATTTTTGAAATGACATAATTCCCAGGTTCCATGAACTCACCCCTTGCCTAGGATAATATGTTGATGAGGCATTTGTATGAAGAACAATGTTTTATTATTAGCAGTAAAAATACATATGTCTTCACAATGGACTTCATTGCCACTTGTGCATGGCTCTGCTTTATTTCTGTGTTCTGATCTGATGAGAAGCAGCAGTTGTGCTGTGGTAACACTTGACTCTCACAGCAGCATCTGCAGTGCTCAGCCATCAGAGAGTAGTGGCAAACCCCAGCGGTGCCATCTGCAACACTCCTCCTGTGGCTCTCCTCTCCTTGGCAACCGCCTCTGCTCTCTGAGCCTGATGTCTGCACCCCTTGCTGGGTTTCTGTAGGGCACAACTGATTCCAAGGCAAATTTACTTTTTTAATAAAACTGGAATTTCCAGCCAGTGTAAGACTGAAGGCAGTGGAAGCAAAACATGAAGCAAAATGAGCGCAGAGTGGTTGGTTCAGGAGCTGGGAAGGCTTCTGCCTTTCTCTGTTGTCCCCAGAAGATGTCTATGATGATTCCATTCTTCTGTTGGCTGCCTCAGATAAACACCCAGATCCTCCATTGAATCCTTCCCACAGATGCCTGTGCTCTGCTGTTCTACTCCAATCACAGACGCTATGGCAGACATCACCTTGGTCATTTATGACCTTGAAAACCTCTTACAACAAAAGATGAAAAAACCCACGATTTTGAAGTACACCTCTGAAAGATATTCCAGGAAAATAATTAAAATTTAAATCACTGAATAGCTACTATGAGCCTTTCCCAGGTGACCAAAGGATGTTTGCACTTCTGAAAAAAATCCTGAAGTTGAAGTGAATGAAAAAATAGACCACAAGAAGCAAACATAGTTTGCTGATCCATGGTTTGTCATGAACATGTAGCAAACCAAATCATATTTCTTGTCTTTCTTTTTTTTCATCTGAAGCTAGGACATTTCCTGTGTTTACTTTTGCTAATTCTGACTGTAGTCTGCCAGATTTTTCTGTCCCCCCTAATTAAAAAACAAAAGATATTCCCAATCTAAAACTCAGTAGCCAATAAATTCAAATTGACAAAGAAAAGGCATTGAATTTCAGGTACTGCATGTTAATCAACCCTGAAACTTACTTTGGCATGGAAATATTGCAAAAAATGTGTTTAGGAACTTCAAATAAAGATCAAACATCCTCTGAAGGCAATTCTGAATAATATTGTTCCCTAAAGTGGAACCCTCACATAAATAATGTTTTCTTCATGAGAACATTTTTTGAGAAAAAAAAATGGTTAATGCACACAGTTATGTATTTGCATTATATACACTTATATAGGCTGATCAGCTGAGTGAATTTGAAGGGAGAAACACCTCAGTGTGCTTAAGGTTACGAAGCATAAATTACAATAACTGATTTAGAAGTAGTGAATATACAATGTGACTTTTACTGAGAAGTTTACACACGATTTTCCTGTAAATTGTTTTGAATGTTGGTGAAATGCTTAAAAACTATTCATCGATTGTTTTGAGCAACAAAAGAATTAGACACCTAAGATACTTTTTATTACCAGTATATCATGGTATCTCATGCAGCTTTCAGATAAATTACTTTCAGTTTGTACACTATGCTATTCTCTTTGTTTAGAGGCAGGATGAACAGGCTACTTGATTTTACTTCAGAGAAATTGTTCAGTCTTCCAAATTTGCCCTAGCTTTGCCTATCTACTCTTTTTAATTGTCAAACTTGAGCAATCCAAGTGTTCTATAAAGATATACAAATGACCACAATGGAGTGAAAGATGCAGTGCATCTATTTCAGGCTGTGAGAGATGCTCAGATAAAGGCTGTCCAAAGAGTGGGTTTGCATCAGTCAGGTGCTAGGAAAGGTTTGGCAGAAAAGCAGCCATTTGGCTTGGGCAAATTGTCTCATTCACACTACAGATTTTCTGCCTTGTTAATTACAGCAGACTGCAGTGAGAAGTAAACATGGTTTTTCAATATGAAACTGACATTTTTTGATGGTCTTCTCTAGAGAATGGAGAGCCAGTAAGCCCAGGTCAGATTTTTTTAACTCTGCCTTTTATCACTGTCTCTTCTAACGCAAAGCAGGAAAATTTTCTGCAGAATTGGGAACCTTGGAAATCTTTCTAGTTAGGATTGGCCTTCTAGGCTTTCTGCCATGTAATTCTGGAAGCCCATTTGTACTAGAAGGAAGCTGGAAGCAGGGTTTCCAGCCCAGAGATAATCCACCAACCTTTCCCTATTTGTTTCAAAAAATAATTTTGCTAATATTTTGAGAAGAACCAAGATAAGATTGCTATTGCACAGGAAATTTGAATCAGAAATAGGAAGGTTTCTGTTTGACTCATCTTACAAGACAGTGGGCTGCTTGGCAGGGGGTAGGGAGGATATGTTCCCCTCAGTTCACAGCTAGTTGCATCCACTTTGAGACAGGGGTATGTAAATAGAATTTAGCTCTATCTAAACAGAATTTTGTAGCTTTAGAAAGGTCCCTCCTGAGGCTGGCCATGTTTAGCTATCTTGATTAAAACGTTGCTAGCCTTTCTGAGACAGTGATACTGTCAGAACCTTCCTAGACATGACCCCATTTGCCACAGGACTTTTGTAAACCCATGAGTCTGTGTGATTTCTGAGACCCGTGACGTGACACGGGCCTAACATGAAGAATATACTGAGTCAAGTGAAGAATAATCTCTTTGTAAGCTCATTCATTCCATGCTTACCACTAGAGAAGTCATTAATACAGTTACATAGGCCAAACATGAAAAATATGCTGTAGCAGTTATATTTTTGGTATGGGAGAGTTTACTGGGAGCACAGGAATCCTGGCAGAGTCTTCAGAGGAAGAGAAGAGATGAAAACTGCGTCAACCAATTGAGGAGAACATCAAGGGAAATAGTACATTGCACAGGAAAACCTGCACAGATTGCACTGTACAATAAATTCTCTAGGAATAAAAAACTAACTCTGTCCAACTGGTCCAAATCTTGGCAATGAACCTAGAATCTGAAGGTGAAAAATAATGGCAAACAATTGGAACAAGTGGAAAAGTTGCATTCCACTGGAACACGTTGTCTGTAGATATTGTAGATGCCCCATCCTTGGAAATATTCAAGATCAGGTTTGAGAGGACCCTACCATTGCAGGGGGACTGGACTAGATAACCTTTGAATGTCCTTCCAACCCAACTCTTCCATAATTTTATTCTTTTCTTATCTGCAGTGCATGCTGGTCAAAGTGTTTTTTTCCACAACATATATGGGCACTTGTACCTCTAGTGATGAAATACCATTTGGTTCCCATTTGGGAACCTTGGAAATCTTTCTAGTTAGGATTGGCCTTCTGGGCTTTCTGCCATGTAATTCTGGAAAATATATGGCAATGAATTACAAGAAAACTTAATTTTTATCTGGTTGTACAGCTTTGAAGACAGACTGCAAATTTCAAAAACGACTCTTCCATAGGTAAATGAAATGCCAGTCAAATGCAGTTTGGTACTTTAAACTGAGTTAGTATGACATAATTTTTAATTTAAAAAAATTCTGATTAATATTAAATCAGTTTCTTCTAAAATGTATCAAATTTTAAAAAACCTGAATGGTCATAGAATATACAAAGACTACATTACTCTTAGAAAACACTGAATGGTATTGTTATTAAATGCTGTAAGTATCTTGAGGCTTAAACACCAGGGATAGAAAACAGCTCTTGAGCTAGCAAAAGCAAACCAGAATTGAAACTTGAGCAAATAAATATAAAGTGTCCCAATAAATGAAAACTGAAAACCAGAGGAAAGCGTGAGATGTTGCTTCCAATAATTGCAGTAAGAAATACAGATCCTCTAGAGATGCAATGGCATACATGACAAAAAGTTTGTTGTTTATCCTAGAATAATAGAACAGCACAGGCCGGAAGGGATCTCAAAAGAGCATCTGGTTTCCAACATTTTTTGGAAAAGGGAGTGTAAATTAGATTATCTGAAACCCTGTCCAATTGCATTTTTGAAAACCTCCAGTGATTGGACTTTACCAAGTCCCTAGGAACATTGTTATAGTGAATTACTGTCCTCACAAAAAAAAATATTTCTTTCTTAAATCAAGATGAAATGGCACTAAAGAACCTTATGATGTCAAAGAACTTAACAAATCAAGATCTAGTGCATCACAGACAAAGCTGGCTCACTCTTTTTCTCTTTATAATGAAAAAAATTAATTGGATGTGTAAAATCATGTTCCCAAGAAAACTGTAGTTTTTTTGGAAGCCATATTTCCTGCTGGAAAAAGCCATTCTGGAATGCCATTACCTGCACACCAAACATCTATGTCTTTGAGATAGCTTCACAAGAGGCAGCACGACACTGAACTCCCTGTCTCTAATCCTTATCTGTAAAATGCAGCTAGTGAATCTTTCCCTCTACTCCCCTAACCTTTTCACAGGTTGTCAAGGTGGATTAAGATATATTTTAGGTATCTATTTCCTGGCATGTTCAATCTGAGCTAAATGTCACAATACACCTGAAACCCTGGCTTGTGTTCTTACAGCTGTGTCTTAGTGGAGATTTTTATAGTGACTAATACAATGAAACTAACTTTGCTGAGCTTTCTACTTTATAGTGAATAAATATTTGGGCTTCCCAGAAATATACCTCTTTCCTAATTAAATTTAGAACTATTTATAAATTAGAAGAGTATTTCCAAATACATGAAATTAAGAAAACATGAACAGGAGAGAAAAAAGATGGTGTTCACCAGCTGACACTACAAATTTCAGAGACTTCCTAGAGATAACAGTGCTGAACAAAATCCCAGTGTGATCACAGAATGCTTGTGACTTTATCAATTCTTACAGCCGTTTTCTGAACATTGTAGCTTTGCATTCATCAGTTGCAGCTTCATTGCCTCGAATACTCTCACAGAACTGAGGCAACAGTCCTGGCAGTGTCTGGTAAGCTGTTAGTGGTTTGGCTTAGCAAGTCACCCTGCCTAGAGTCTTTTTCCCTGTAGAGGTAGATGTGCTTATGTATGTCTGATGTTTTTCTCAGAACAAGCTGCTCAGATAATGTCACTGCTACTAAAAAATGTCAAGGACATACTTATATCCAAGTTGAAATTCACCTCATTAAATTGAGTGATTGGCTCATTTTCGAGAAAACTGCATAACTGACTGCAACTGTGTAAAGTCCTCACTTTTCTCTCTTAAGAAAAACTCACATTCCTCTTAGTACCCAAAACATAGATCTCAGCTGCTGTAAAGGTAACTCTAACACTTCAGACAAATATTGGCCAACCCTGACTTGCTGGCAAGTTTCCATCTCCATTATAAAGTTCACTAGTCAAGGACTTGTAAGCATTTCATTTTGAACTGTATATAGACAGCTGACTCTTCCACTATTAAAAAAAAAATAGAGCAACCCTACAGGGTAGGACAATTCAATTATACATTTAACCTTATGTGAAGAAAACTTCTCAAGTTTTCTCTCCAGACAAGAGAAAAAATGCTGCAAATTTGATTTTGAATTTCCTGAGATCAGAATAAGTCAAAGCACTTTTGTTGTCCTGAAGAGGATAGGATTTGAAGTGATTTAACAAGTTATGCCAAATCAGCACATAGGATACATGTCCCACACGAAGAGATAACACAAAACTGATTTAAACAGAGCCCTGGAGACTACACCAGTAATTCCTACATGCCACAGAAGCCAGTCTAGGATACCAAGAGGTGACCCTGCCACCCTGGAATCAGCTCTTACATACTGCCCTGCAGGCAGGTCTGAAGTCCAACTCTCCTTTTATGGCTGCAAAATTCAGAGGGCCCAGACACAGCCTATGCAATGGGGCAAGAGCCAACGTACTGGAAAAAATTTACTGTGTGCCCTGAAGGATTGCATTTGGCAAAACTCTGCCACAGCTTATGACCAACAGCAGTCACATAATGAGGCCCTATCCTTCATGGAAAGGCTGTGAAAAATCCCCTCCAGAAGGCAGCTCAGTGCAGAAGCAGGTGCTCATCCTTCCCCATGCAGTGCATTTCAATTGCAGTTCAGTAATAAAAAACTTCAGAAAGAAGGATTTTTTTTCAGGATGTTCACCTCTATTTTGCTTAAACTTTTCTACTGAAATATATCACTTTCAGACACAGCCCTTAATGATGTCAGAAGTGATGCATTGTGCTCTGTCACCCTGGAAAGAGGAGCTTAAGAGCAGATAGCTATTCAGCTATTAGCTGATCAGCTATTAATTCTAGGTTAATAACACCCCTTGATGTATGTGGGCTGTACAAATATTTCCTAAACCTTTTGATTGTTTGACATTCAGGTGAATTTAGCCAATTTAATAGTGAGCAATTGAGTTTCACAGATGACATTTTTTCCGCCTTTGCTTGGCTTCTTGTTCACCTGCAAGACAGGGATGGGGACATTTGTGGAGCCTGAGTATTATTTGCACAGTTCCCAGTGGAACAAAACCTTTCTCTGTGATTGTGAGCAATAAACACTGACAAAAATTAAAGAGTAAGTCTGAAGCTGTGTTGCTGAGTAACTACATTTATAGCTACATCAAAACCAGACTGCAGCTATACATTGCCTCCCTGCCAGGAGGTGAAGAATCTCACAAAACCCCTTGTTATCCCCTTGTAAAACCAATTGATTTTCAGACTTCAACATTTCAAAAAGCACAGCATCTCTTGGGAATACCTACCCTGATTCCTGACACAACTTGACTTCACCAAGTAGGAATATTGACAACTTAAAACAAAGGAAAAATGAGAAACATGAGAGGATATTTAAATTAGGAAGGGCCCAGTGGGGCATGTAATTGCAAGAAAACATTTTGTGATTGTCCACTGCACCAGTGGCAGGAAAGGGCACTGTTTTAATGATTTACATTAGTAAGACAAGACAACTTCATAATTGTCAACACTACCCTGGGTTAAAAGCTGAAAAGAAATTGTTAGAAAAGCACAGGAGTTAACTCAGAAATTTAAATGGCAATTGAGGAAACCCATTTCTTATTTGGAAATAATTTATGGGGGAAATGAGGGCATTCACAATGGCTTTTTAAAAGCAATACCCATGCATGCAGTCACAGTTTAGGCTAGGATCTGTGAACACAGAAAACTGTAATTTGTGGCATATATTTCCAAATAGTGCCTAAGTACCTCAGGAATTTCAGTCAGGAAAAAGTGAACTACTGCTGAAGATCTAGAACATGATTAGTAGCCTGTCTAACTCAGTGGTACCTTCAGAGACTATGGGAGGTGTTCTACCTGTAAATGCACATTCTCAGCCTAAGAGCCTCTGCACTGAGGTCTTGCAGAGACAACTGGTAAAATATTTAATAAGACTTTTTTCTTCCAAAAGCACAAACACAGAGGCATTTTAAAATGCAACAGTAGTGAATGTTTGGATTCCACACAGCAGCTTTTTGATACTTCTTTCCAGCTAGTTATGAAAGTACCAGTCAGCAGAGCCAAACTTCTTAAAATATACATATTTGCTCATATATGGTATACTTGTAAATGTTTGCTAAAATAGACCCAAAAAGAATTCTACCCAGATTTATGATTCCTGTTTCAAATATATGAGATGAGAAAGAAATGCTGCTGGCTCTGACTGGATTTTGCCTAGATTCCTGTGACTATAAGAATCAGAAAGTACTTATGTTAAATTCAGGGTCCCACACTGCAGAGAAATAGTGTTGCTCCAGGGACCATTACATTTTTCCACTGGTCTGCCTAGTCTATGAACTGCCAAATTTGTTTCCTTAGTTAAGAGCTTTAAAATTTGGCACATGGCTGAAGTAGATGTTTTAATCTACTATTTTTATATGTTATATAGTGTACTAGTAAGTATCTTACAGCAAGAGATTCATGGCTTCCCATGAGAATGAAATTAGGCAGCTACAGTAATCTTACTCACAGATCCCTTCTGTGACCAGGAATGGCTCCTTCCATCTCCACTCTCAGAGCAACTTGAATTCCATATGTCAGCAAAGCCTTAGCACATTTCCAGGTTTCCTGCTCATCCTCAGCACAGCAGGCGAGGGAAAGTAATTTCATGAGAATGCCTGGATAGGGAGTAGTCAAAAAATTCTAAATCCCTTGCAAAAATCTTCCTACATGTATGCTATGGAAGTAATGACATATTTATGCTGGTCTAAGTATCCTGGACTACCTTACAGCCTCTGACTTCCTTCCACAGCAAGATAAGGAATGATACCAGCTCTAAACAAAACAGGTCCATTCAGAGAACACATCCAGTTCTGACAAGCCATAAATACTTCTCTACCCTGTCTGCAGTGGTCATTTATTATGTAGATATTTCCTTGTAACTATGTGTTTTAAAATCTGGACCTCCTCTGTACCTGTACAGCAGCTATGCAGGTAAAATGACAAATGCTTTATCATCAACAAAGCTGTTTTGCAGAGGAGGAACCTGGCTACAGTAAGAGATACACTCTCTCCTACACTTTGCATGAGACTTTGCCATGTCACAGTTGCCATGTGCTATTTCCACATACCTCTTGGAAGGGCAGTGTCACACTCGTGACATTCTCTGAATCTACTGGCAGAGCAGTGTGGCAGAAGAGACAAAGGTACTGTAAGCTGTCCACCACAGACCAGGAAATACACCAGAAATCATGTTTTGCACAGTTGTGAAGGCCTGGTTAAGTATTTACTTATGGTCCTCTAAATATGAGTGGGGAAAGGAGGTGTAAATAGGAAAATAACCTCTTCTTTGGAATTACCAACTCCTTTCAAAGACAAATGAGCAAAAATGAAGCCAGAATTTTACAATAATAGTTTCAGGAGAAATACAGTCCCAAATTTCATTCATTCAGAAGATGTGCTGGGAGGCTCAGGGTAAGAAGAGACAAGTTCTGAAATGTGTATATCAGGCAGCCGAACTCCACAAGCATTTCAGGAAACTCAGATACCTCTGCTCCCTTCCTGCCCCCTTGTATTCTCCTGGGACCCTGGAAAGGGGTGAGTTGAAGGACAGAGCTCCTCATTGATACAGTGACTGGGACATACACATCATCTGGGAAAGATGATGATAAGGAACCTTGCAAGACATTTTCCTGTCACTTACCAACTGTTCTGCAGACCTAGATATGACAGTGTGAAGCAGATTTCAGCAAACAATTCTAATTTAGTCTTCCTGTATTACAATGCCAAACATTATTTATGATCCTTCTAAACAGAATTAATTGCAAGAACCATTAAAATTGCAAGGACAGACTTCAAGTCACCGTTGTTGTACAAATACCACATATATTAATCATTTATTGTATCTGATGATTTGTTTTAGCATGAAGGAAAGCCATAGCAATTGCCAGCTGTGAGTCAAAGAATCTGGAAAATATGTATTAAGTAATTTAGGCAGTTCAGAAATCTCACTTTCTTTTCTAAAGCTACAAACATTTTCTGAAACCTTGTTGTGGAGCCCTGAAAGTGACACCAAAAGAGGTCATGGCAGTCACAGAACACTGCTGTTGCTGTGTATTCTAGAAGGACTTCAATATGAAGTATGGAGCTGCTTAATTGACTATGCATAATATCCATCTATCTTCCAGTTGTCCCTAGTTACAAATAATTCTGACATGCACTAATAAGCCACATATTGCTGTTGCAAACAGGCACACCCAGATTAACACAGAACCAGAGACACTACTTTTATACTGCACAACCTGCTTTCTTGTTTCCTAGTGTGAGCTGTTTGTGGCTCAGGGTAGAAGCACTTTTTAATGGGAGCATACAGAACTCAATATTACATTCTTGTTTTAAAGCATGTGTTCTGGACTTAACAGCAAGAAATTCTGGGGCTCATTTATTTGGAATGATGGAAACCAAGCTAGCTAGTTTTGGCATCTATAAGCCACCAACACAATGTTGTGAAAAAACCCTGCAATTTAGAAATACCTCAGATGAAGCATTCTCACTAGACATAAGCAAATTTTGTTCAATATAGATAAATCTTAAGAACAGCTGCAGAAAAGGATTCATAAAATAGCCTGTAGAGTGTAGAGACTTTTTAACAGGAGGAAGCCAGAAAAAAACCCTCAAATTTCTTAGAGTTATTATGCTTGATGAAATTCAAACAACTCTATAAAATCCTCAGTGAAGCCAGGCTCCAGGGTTCTCAAACTCATCATGTCACAGTTCTATAAATGTGTAAGAGGTGTGATCTTTCATTTTACTCTTCCTTCCATGTCCTTACAAGACAAGAGCAATCCCACTCCAAAAAAAGAGGAATGCTTGCCTGTAATACATTTAAGTACTTTCAATAAATATTTTACAAAGTTAAAAGATGAAAGCTGAGAAGGAGAGATTTATTTGCCACAGGGTTGGTTGCAGGCTAAACGCCATGCACTCAATCATGCAGCATTGGAGAAATAAGATCCCAAATGCTGAGAAATACTCACCCTTTGCATCCACTTGTCTCAAAAGTATTCTGCTATGAACCTATGCCACATTTATGGAAGTACACCAAGAGCAATGAAAAACAGGCACTCAGACTCCAGAGTTCCACACAGGTAGGAAAAAAATACACTAAAAAACCTTTTACAACCCATAAGCTCTGCACAACTTCAGGCTCTTGGCTTCTACTAGAGGTTTTGTTGGAAACAAATCCACTTCACTGCCCAGTAAAACTGAAAGGAAATCGAAGAGCTAAGTGAATATTGAAGCACTTTTTTTGAAGTTCTTATCAAAGAAGCAGCATCCACAGCTGAAATGTTCTATGAACAAAACTTCTGCTTGGACACAACTTGTAGCTAATGTATCTGTTCTACTTTTTATACTTCTCAGCATGGATATATGTAGAGTAATAAGTTTACACCTGTTCCTGAGAAACTTGACTTCTGATATGTGAAGAAAATCTGTTCTAGAGAAAGAAGAGAAAATCTAAAGAGTTGGAAAGAGTTGCTTCACTGTTTCCTTTTCTGCCTCTTTATAATTTCCTTGGAGCAGATTGTATTAATATAAAATGGAGAACATGCACAGGGAAGTGAACTTGTGTTCACAAAATTTAGATGACTTGTTAGTATATTACAGCCAGCATATAAACCCTGAGCAACACAAGAGCCAATTCTGAGCTCTGCAGGGGCAATAAAACACTTCCCAGTTATCCTTGAAGATCCAAAAGACACTACTCACACTGTGAACAAGTTTGACAGCAGAGATAAAATAGACACAGTTAGTAGCTAGGAACCTGAGGTCTGTGCTAATGATATGTCAAAAATAGTGTAAAGTTTTCCCGCAGGTGGTCAGGCAGATAAAGCATTATAAATTAGCAAAAAAGAACTCTGATTTGAGTCTTAATATCTCATGTAAAATTAAATTTCTTCAAGGAGAACTGTGCAGAAGCAAAGTCAGACTGGCATGCCTTAAAGCCTTTTTGACACCTCCTATACATTTGCGTTTTATGAAAGAAATATTCCCTATGAAAAACCTGACTAGCCTCTTTATGACACTAATATTCTGGTATTCTATCTGATTTCTTAATTTACTGACTTTTGAATCCAGTTTTTAAAGCAAACTTGCCATGCCTGAGGGAATTAGAAGCGTTGTTCATTTGGGCTTTTTTAATGGACAGTTTCTAATCCTTGTATCTCCCTGCAACTCCTGACCAAGTATGCATGCTTGATGTTCTGTGCATCTCATTGGTTATTTAAAGATGATACTTCAGGTCAAGGGGGAAATAGAGTGACTCTTTTAAACAAATTTAAATAGAGATACATGCTTTGATAACGCTTGACAGCCTTTTCCTGTCACCTCAGTTTTGTAGCTACTCAGGTGTAGTGCTAATTTCTCTCTTTCTCTGGCCTTTAATTAAGCTTGGCTCTATTGTGTCCATGGAAGAACAGTTCTTAGAACAATTTCCAATTTCTTTTCACTTTAAAACAAATTCTGATTAATTTACAGTAGCTTTATGTAATTCTCAGGACTGTATTTTTGGTTTATGACAATTAAATTCTCTTTAAACAGATGGATACTAATACATCACATAGCCTTGAAATCTTCTATTACAGTGAATCTACCTAAATTAAATCCAGTTTAAATTCAGTAAGATTTACCAGGAGGTGTAATACTTACATTATTTTGTATTGGGGTTATAAACTTATCTTCACTACATGCTTAGAATTGTTCTGTGAAATTTCTTCCTAATGTTCCATTTATGGCTGGAAACACTGAGTTTAGGAACAAGCCTCTTATGCATTAACATAAAATATGAAATGTTAAATACCTTAATACATTTAATTTCTATTTATGTAAAACGCAGTATGATTGTTTATATTTTCTTCTCATAAATATTCTTTGTTAAATTAAATACTTTGGTGTGCTTTTCTGAAGCACACTGACTAGAGTCACCTCACACTTCCAAATTAAAATAACACTGTCCTGTATTCTGAGATTTATCCAATAAATTTATATTTCAATCTGGGTGATTGCTTTCTAGCTCTAATACAGTCACCATGAAAAATCCCCAAGTAATCTGAAGTCTTCCCTATTCCAGCGGAGCCAAACCAGAGATGAGAAGCACTGTGGGCTTTAGGAAAGAGATGGGAAACTCAGCAGAGAAACTCACAGGTCTCTCTGCACTGAGTGAACCAAGAAAATGTACCTCTGAGTCCACCTGGCTAACCAGCTCTGAGCCCAACACACTGGACCTGAGAGGACTTACTCATACAAGAGCAATTCCAGACCCCAGTTTGTTCTGTGCATTTTTGTGGTTTCTAGATTTGCCTAGATCTAGACCTTTCTAGACATTCCCAGTCCTGAGAAGTGGGGCAAAAATAACCCCAGAGTTAGGTAGCATGAACAGGAATGTTCTCTTCATCTTCCTGAGCCTGAAAACACAGAGGTTTGTCCCCGTGGTGAGACATGCTGAAGGAGCTGAAAATCTGTCTTGTTCCAGTGTCTTTGGTACTGTGGTGCATTAGTCATAGTAATGGTAAGAAATTACTATTTACAACTCTGTAATCTTATACCTAAGCCATTGAGGCAGCATTTCCAAGGCCTCTGTGTCAAAATCTTCCCTTTATTCTTCCCATCCTATTACAGTCTTATTGTTATTCTGACAGACTTGCACTTTCAAAGCTTGATGGTGTTGCCATGCCAGGTTCTATTTTCAATACCATGGGCATCACTGGCATGTGATTCCTTCCTCTCCAAGCTTCCCCCTTTCATTCCCTTTTTTATTTTATACATATACATATATATAATATATGTATATCTATATATCTATATCTATATAAGAAAACTACAAAGCACAGGGCACAAGGAAGCAGTTAAGAGCCATCTTAATCCTCAAAATTTATTATTCCATTTTTTATGTGTACAGAAGCATAACTACTAATCAATGTGCAACACTGACACCTTACCAGCATACTTCAGTTAACACTAAGAACATTCTAATTGGAAAGAGCCCAGAAGGAGTCTGTGTGGATCCTAATAATAAATGTACATAGCATTTGGGGAAAGATGTCAAAAACTCACCAGAATCATCATCACCACAGTTTACCGCAATTCAGAGTCCTCAGAGGAGGATACTTGTCTGGGATGCTGTCCCTGCTATTCTCAGAGAGACATTGAGGAGAATTCTCCCTTTTCTGTTTTTTAATTTTCTGTCTTTCTCTTCCTTTGACTTATTTGTGCCCAAGAGCGCCCTTAATCAGAATATCCACCAACTGTGAACTGTACCCACCCATAAACCTTGATGAGAGTATCTCAACACCCTTCCTGTAAAAGTCTCCTGGGCTATTCCTAGGCACTACTGCTACAATAACATAGAGCTTATTTCTTGCTCTCCAACAGGCATGGTTTCTCTGTACATCTGCAGGCATGTATAAATTCATAGATATTTATTTGTGCTTTCAGGCACGTTATGCAAAGTGCTGAAAGAAAATCATAATATTCTTTTGGGGCATCCATCTGCTTCTGTGTTTCAAGAAGAAATCCTTCTCTGAAACACTTTGAATTTGCTAGTGTCCTCTTTTTTCCTCTCTAACTCAATCTCAAATTTGTAAAGTAGTTGACACCAGATGGTAATGCAAAATTTGTTTTGTTTGCCGTGACAATGTTATGAAAGTGAGTAAAATATGCCTTCCTAAAGTTTCCTACAGCCATGTCCCTCCCTCTGCCCTAAAAAATGTAACCTTGCTTTGCCAGGTTACTTTCTGTGTTCAAAGCTGTGATTTTTTTAGTGTTGCACAATGAAATACTGAACTCATATCTGAAGAGTAACTACCTTGTCTTGCTTACAGGTGGCTGAAAACAGCACATTCAAGCCCAATATGTCAAATGCAAGTCCCACATGATGGGATGAGCACTGGAGGCAGTGGTCATCATCTGTTCAATTTGTTACTTGTAATGACAGATCCTTGCCCTGACAGAAATCCTCAAGGCTCCTTTCCTTTGTTCTGCAGGCTGGGTCACTTCTGCTCTGGGTTGAGGCAGAGCCAATCTAGAGCACAGGGGGAGATTGAGTGGCCCCTTTCCCTCTGCCAGTCACCTGTGTTCAACTGACAGCAGCACCCAGACACAAGGAGGGCAACAAGACTCAAATCATGAAGGATTTCACCTGGGTACCGGCAGCTGGGTCTCCACTATGAGAACAACTGCACTGAGAGAGCAGACATAAGTGACCTAAGTCCAAGGGTAAAAGTCAAGCTGAAACCACAGTAAGGAGTGTCCTAAAATGGGCAACAGTACCAGGAATAATTTGAAGGTCTTAACACAGCAATCATATACTTGGAAATCATTGGAGCAAACTCTACATGTCCCTGGAAAGAATTGTTATATCATCCTACCTACAAGCTTTTTTTACTTCAAGTGTTCTTTTAAAATAATTTACATGTAAAAGAGATTGGTTACAAGTCAAGTAATATCTTGCCATTTTAATGGTTTTGCAGCTCTACTCTCCCTGTGAGAAAAAAAAAACAAAAAAAAAAAACAAAAAAAACCCCAAAAAAACCCACCACGTTTTCTCAGCTGCTTCAGGAAAAGCTAAACCAGTGATCACATAATGTGTACTATTTGGGTAAAAAGGCACAGAGGAATAGATTATCTACAAGGTCTTTCAGAAACAGACTGACTTAAAAATAGAGCAGAGGTCAGGATTTCCACTGAAAAGTCTTAGGTTAATTTAGTACATTCCAAAGTAGCCAGTCATATATGAAGAATATAGAATTCTTTCCAGTTTTTCTTGTGGCTTCTCTGAGGTAAAGCAGAGTCCAGGCACTTGCTGCAGGTAAATGAGGTGTGTTTCATTTTAGATGCATAAACAGGCCAGGTAATTTTAGGTTAGATTTCTGTAAGATCCCTCTCTGTGGGAAAGGCCATATTGTAATGCATCCTTCCCTGCCCCCTGTAGCATTTCATAAATCCTTCTCTGCAGGAAACTGAGGTTCAGCTGTCGCATTCCAAAACCTCTCAACTGGTATAAATTTTAAGTTGATGATGATATACACAGTCTTAACTATTTCTTTAATAGAAAACCATGTTTTATTACTTTAATATCTAAAAATAAGATTTATAAATGTTATTTTTTTCCACAATGAGAACAATAAAATTACAATTACAATTATGTTACAGAATTTTAAATGGTTGTGGATTTTTTCCTGAAGAGATAGAAAAACAAGCCAAATAATATGATACAGAAGGCAGTTTCACAGAAAAAAAGCAATCCCAAAAATGTTCATAGCACCTCCTTTTGTTTGCTAACGTATTAAAATGACTTTCTTACTTGATGACAAAAGTATTGCTAGACAATAACAAAAATTCAAGTATACAGATTATATTTTAAAATACACATCCAAGAATTCAAGTAAGACATCTTTTGGCAAAGAGTAGATACACACAAAGGACCTTGGAGTCTTTGAAACCTATTGTCTAAATCAGAGTTCACAGTGAAAATTAGCTGCAAGGCTATCAAATCTATCAGGAGATATATAAGTTGCTACATTTCTATAACTCAGGATCCATTTTTTCCCTTTCTTGGACTAGTCCTGTAATTCCAGCTATATTTGAGGAATGTTCCAATTTAAAATTAATTCAGAGTAGGAATCATAAACATTTTCTTGCTGCCCAAAACAAAAACTAGCAACACACAAGAGATGTACCCCTTCCTTCAGACTGTGACCTCTGCCCTAACCCAGCTTGCTTTTCCTCCATTGCAGGGCTCAGATTTTCCTGGGCACATTGTTGTCTTCTGGGGCTTCCTGATCACTTGCAGTTGGCAGGTATCAGGAGCAGTAACCTCCATGTTTCAGTCCCTAATCAATTTTTTTAGGATTGGATTATTAATTTCAGTCACAACTGTAACCAAAATGGGAAAAGAAATTTAAGCATCCTGCCTGCCAACCACAGAGGAAGCTATACTGCAAGACCCCACTTCTGCCTGGCATGCAGCCCCTGAAACTGTTGGCAAGAAATTCCCCTTAAGGCTGCAGTGTCAAAGGACTTTCATTGCATTTGTATCTTCTGCTTCCCCTTCCTCAAAATAAAAGAAAATAAAACAAGACAGAAACCAAACATCTAAAAAATAAGCCTAAAAAATACCCAAGGAAAAAACTCAACAAAACAAAAACCCCATTTAATTAAGGTGGTGTGCTTGTGAGGGGTATATTGACTGCTGATGGACAGAATAGATTGAAACCCTATTCAGCTTCTCACTATTTCACCTTCATCCCATAAATCAAGTAAGGGAACATGAAAATTACTTATCTCACTATTAATGCTCTGAATTGGACGATGATCCTTGCCTATGTAGAGGTGATTAAATGATTAAATGATTGTTTTAGAAAGTGAGAAATATGACATTCTACACTTCCTCTGATGATGACACTGAAAGTGCAAGATGTGACCACACGTTTATGGCAGGCTGTCCTGAGGGCTCTGAACCTCATTTAAAAGCAAACTGGTTATTAAAAACCAGAAAATAAGTATCTACCACCCTGAAGACATCAACACATCTTTTGTCACAATGCAAAATGCATGGGTGGAGAGCTGAGAAAATCCTCTGCAAGAATGTAGCTTTCAGGAGGCTTCCAAGAAATCACATCCCCTTGATCTCCTTTTCTTTGCCTTTTCCCAATCTTTGAAATTCCCACTAAAATAAAGACCTTCTACATAAGTACAATCTACACAGGAGTCCAGAAAGCAGCCTGTGGTGCATTGTCATCTACATTTTAATGTGCTTTAATCTGCCTTTATGTGGCTTTCCCAAATTCACCAAACTCAGAGGACAGCTTTACAAAAAGCACTCTAGTTGCAATTTACTTCAGAACATCAATTAATTTTTTGATTCATGTGTGAAGAAGAATTTATTACCTATCTTCATTTTTAGCAGATTACTTAATTTGCTGAGGCAAACCAACCAACTGTAAAATCAAATTATTTAAGGAAAATTACAGGATAATAAGGTAGTTGGCATCAGTATAATAATCATTGTAATGTGCAGAATATTGCATATTTTGTGTTTTATTGCAGATAATACAGCAATATGCTAGTGGAATTTTTAGTGCCAGAAATATGCTGGCCATATATTTCTCTTTCTAAAGTAAATTTCCCTTTTAAACCTCATTCAGAGAAGGAAGGTTGTAACACCTGATTGCATCAAAAGCATCAGTTTACAGGATAACATTTGGGTGACTCTTTCCTGTGATTCATTCTTAAAACAGTGAAAATCAACAAAAGTCAGCAAAAGGGGTTCTGAATTTATTTTGTGTGCTTTACCTGTATATTCCAGGCAGAGTCTGGTCTGGAGTAAGCCCCCAAAGGATCAGTGAGCTGTCATCATCACCAAAATGAAGTGAAAGGCTAATTTTTGGGAGTGGAAATTCAGATTGAGGCCATTTACAGTACAAAAGGATTTTCTTAACCTGTCTGCCTCATAGATGACATTAACCAAGGAGTGGGCAGGGACAACATTGTAGAAACAATATGTGCGTGTGCTCATCATGGAGATGCACCATGTTTCTCTCTCTATGGGACTGTCTTACTTCAAAGAACAGTTTTAAAAGCTTTCACAGAAAAAATAATGATAGAATTAAATATACAAAATTATGCATATTAATATGCATTATATACCTATTAAATGCATATAATATGCATTTAAAACACAATTCTTACTTAGGTTGACCTTTTAAGGTTGAACACATGTAAAATGATTCTGGATGAGAGGTATGAAATAAATTCTTGCATAGATTTTTTTTTTTTCATTGAGTGATGTGTCACTTTCAATTTTTCTATTTTCAAATGAAGGACACAAAAAGTACACAAAAAAGGTAAATAAAAAAAGAGCAAGAATTCCCACTGAGTACCTCAAGACAAAATTGTCATTCCAGCAATTTTTTTCTCCTAGACATCAGGAGATGTCTCTTTTTAGAGCTTGAAAAGGTGCTTCCAGATATACTCATATATGTTTATACTGACCTAGTCAGGAATTTTTAATAGAGGGGAACTTTCAGTTAGATTTGGAAGCCACATGTAAGCTACTTTATCCCTCTCCTGTAATCTTACCTACAGAGTTGTGGCAAAAGATCAATTTTCAGCAACAGCAGATGCTCTTGTTGGTGGAATTCTTCAGACCAAACTATTCACCTCCTGAACCTCTCCATTTGTGCTACTGAACAGAAAACTCATATACACACATAATATCTTTCTATTTTCACTTCACTGATTCCCCTCTTCATGTGGCTATGTCAATGCTGATGTTTACATCATTTTACTATTTATCACTGGCCAATTTTATTTTTATGAACACAAAACCAGAACAAACATTGGAAATTTTTTCACAGCATGTATTAAATCTTCGAGAAATAGTATTGAATAACTTTGTTTTTGTTAATCGTGGATTTAATGAGCAATATTCACTAATGTTTCTCATACTTCTTCAAACATATTTAAACAAGAAACCTCTCCACAGCTCAATGCTGAATTTCATTTTATTTATTCTGCTTATAATAGAATCAGAAACTTTATCATCATTATCAGACAGATCTCACAGACTTCACTAGGACTTAGTCACAGGATTAAAGCTCTTCTGAGAGGGTTAGAATTACTTGTGTGAAAATACTTTGCTCTTTTGTGCTCACAGCTGAATTCCCTGATCCCACAGATTAAAACATTTCTGTGTCAGCATCTAATCCTAACATCTTGACCTACACAGTTTCCTCCCTCTGAAAAATTTTCAAATTTTCAAAACTAGGAAAATATTTGAGATAATAAGATTTTTTTTAATGTGATGTGATCTTCATAATTATTCCTTATTGCAAGTATGTTATAAATATAGATATATATATGCATACACACATACACATCTAGTTGATTTTTATATTTATTTTACATGTATATATATGTGCATTTTTTTTACATATATATGTACATAGATGCATTTCCCAATGTTTTTATTACATTTGGCTCATCCCTATGCCTGGAATTTTCTTTTGTGTACTTCACACACCTTATCTGCTGAGAAATTTCCCTCTTTTTCATCTCAATACCAAAAGAAAAGTCTACACTGAAATAGCTAGAACAGTGCCTTCAGCATCATGTTTCTCTCTTCATCTCCCCTGCCTGAGCTCTGTGTGAAACACACAGGGGTCACATCTCTATTTCCTTATCTTCTATACAAAAATACATCAAAACCAGTGATGGATGCAGTGTAGCAGCAACAGAGAGTCTACTCAAGCCTCTCAGCATCATCATACAATTAGGAGATGAGAGATGGTAGAGGCAGCACTGATTTTTTAATAACATACTGTGATTCATTGGGCTACAGAAGATGTGAAGTACATTGCCCAGACAGTCAACAAGTACAGCTAGATAAAGTACAGCACAAGGCTAATTTCTAAATAGAATTTCAGACAATCATTGTTTATCATTTTGCCAGCTACAGACTCTAATGTCTTTGGGGCCTGTCTGGAACAACTTGAGGAATCAATCAACAGTTATCCATTAAAAATTATTTGTCTTTTGTTTATAAATAAAATGCACATGGATTATTCACAAGTCACAGAAATTAAGTCCTGTCCTTGTCTCATGCCAGATCTTCCCAAATAACAGACTTTTGTTTTCCTCTCCTCATCTGCTTCCTGTTTGTTTACATTTTAAAGCTGTGGCCTCAGTGTTTGATCTCCAAACAAACATACACTGAGCCTGTCAAAGAAACCCTACAGACAGAAAACTTTAGTCCGTCAAAATATGAGTCAGTTCCATCTCTAAGTCAACAAATAGATTGCTCTTGATTTCATAAAATGTATAATTAGTGCAAGAAGCAGCTATTGCCATCCTGGATCTTCCCTGCATGCTCACCGCAGTTCAGCCCTGCCTTTCCTCACCATTCCTCCATGCACACCCCATATAAACACTCATTCCTGAAATCATTCAGAAATTTGTTTTCAGTCAGCAGCACACGTGAAACCAAAAGTAGGGTGGGAAGAGAAGGGAGGGAGAGGAGAGGTGGGGTGAGGAGAGGAGAGGAAGGCCACAGCATAAATGTTGTGGGTGTGTGACATCTGCAGCTTTTCACCACCAGTTGTACACTTGTTTCTTTTGGGTGTTCTTTTGGGTGTCATAGTAAAGTGACAGAAACCTGTGAAGCTGACCTGATTTTTCAGCATATGAAAGACCTGCCAGAAGTGCTTCTACCACCAGGTCACTGTTTAATTTATTTCCTCTTCCAGTGGGGAAAATGTTTGGTGTTATTTCAATGTTTCTATCTTTTTTTTCCTTAGTGTGAGCAGCACATCAAAGGGGGAAGAAAGGATTTATATTCTGGATTGACAGAGTGAAACAAGAGATGTTAAATTATTTTAAAATGCAGTGTTTTGCTAGTGCAGTTAAAACATGATACTTTCTAAAGATATATGTCTTGAAGTGTTGATTTTATCCTCCAAATGAAGAAACCAGTAACAAAAGAATTTGCTTGGATTGTTCTAAAATTAAATTAATCTCAGACCAAGCCAAGTGTATTTTTGGGGTTTTTTTATTGTGGCCGTTGTGCCAAAATAGTTATTCTTCCCACAACTCTAGTCATCTTTCCAAAAATAACCTTCTCAGAGACCAAAAAATGTAACATTAGTGACGTTTTGCAAAATTATTCATGAAATAAAACAAGAAGTACTAGAATCAAAGTCATCCTTTAAAACCATCTACAAAATCACAGACATATGAATCTTTATTTACAAGTATTTTGGAGGCCTTACTGACCTTCACAGTTCTATAATACCTTATTCCAGGCATTTCCCATTTGAAAGTCTGATCTGGTTTACCCACTTAGATGAAGCTGGATGATTCAGCATTGAGCTGAAATTGCTATCTTTATTAACAATTTAGAAATGTGATAAACTGCCTGTGAATTTAATCCACAGAATCGGAATTTACTTCATATACAGGAGACTAAAAAAATGCCAAGTCTTAAAACACCAGCCCAGCTACCCTTTTGCTTCTCTGCAGCTCCCCAGCTCTCCTTCAGATGTGATGTGATGTGCAGAGCAGCAAAGCCCATTCCCAGCCAGTGGCCCAGAATGTACCCCATGGATCAGGACTGCAGGGATGTGACAGACTCATTCAGACTGTCTGTGAAAGACCATTACAGACAAAAAAAATAGAGGCTAATTAGCAAAATACAGGGTGGTGCAACAATGAGAATCTCAAATCAGCTGGAAATAACTGCTTAGAAAATGTCAGGGCAGGAAGGGGCAGCTGTACTAAATAAGCTGAAGGAATGGGAGGTGAGATAGTCAAGCTCACTTTTCATCTTGACTACAGACATCTTGAATAGCTTTGGACAACCCAAATTGATCAACATTTTCAAATTTGGGTACCCATCTTTGTGCATTAAATCTCATGGTTTCACCAGTTAATACTTCTGCATGTCTAATAGCCACACATTACAAATCTAATGTTTGAGAACCTCCATTTGAAAATGAACTTTTTTTCAAGTGTCAAACTGTCAGCTTTTCCCCTGAACAAAGTATACTAAAAGAGCTGTTGTGTCATCTGAGAAACTGATAGATTAATGATGATAACTGAAGAAAAATATGATGAAAACCTCAAATTAGATACTGTACCAAAACATCAGCATTATGGTAAAGCTTCACTCTGAGTTCCTGAGGAAAGATCATTCCATTTTACACAGCATTAATGTGGCCATTAGAGTGGTAATTTAAATTATCTGCAATATTGTATCTTCTGCTAAGCATATTTCAAACTGAAAATACACCAAGAGATAGTATATTTTTTAGATTAACAACTTACATCTAGCCTTATTTGGAAATAAAATTTTTAAAGGTGGTGAGTAGGTCAAGGCTGGATAGCGATTCCCTCCCTCCACACTCCAATTCTCGTGCATGCCCAATGGAAAAGGACACAAAAATCTCTTTTATTCACATCACCACTGTCTTTGATCACTTTGTGATCTTGCCTAGGTTGTTCAGGAGGTGCCTTAGCTGTGTCCAATCATAGTCATCAAAGACTGTACAAGCTTTACAGTGGTGAGATGGGGAACCTTCACAGCCAATTGAAGAAAAATATAAGCACAGTAACAGTTTTGTAAATAAACATCAGATTAATTCTTCATGCCAATTCTAAACTATAGACCTATTTCAGATTTTCATCTGTCATTTCAACTTACTGCTGACACCTGTTGTCAAAACACAAATACTGTCAGAATTTTAAACAACCTTGCAGGCTACAGTGAAGGTCACAAAATGAAAGGGACTTTTCAGCAGAAGCATCTGGACAGAAGATGCAAAATAATGTCATGCTACAGTTGAATAACTTTTATTTCTTTAATGTCTGGTCATTTTGGAAACAAAAAATATATGTAAAAGGTAAGACTTCTACCCTACTAACAGACTCTTATGCACCTCTTTCTCCTCTTTCAATGTTATGTGCTATAATTACATTTATTGTACCTGTTTCTCTCTGCTGACTGCTTGCCTGTGTACAGGACATTACCAATATCACTATAAATATAACACTATTCACTAATAGCTTGCCCAAATTTCTTTTGAGGGTTGCTCTTTGGTTTTTCTGGGTTTGTGTTGAGTTGTTTGAGGGTTTTTTGCTGTTGATTTACTTTTCCTTTTGTTTGATTGGTTGATTTTGTCATTTTACTGTTTATGTTCTCTTCCTTCAATTTAGACAAATAATTTATGTTTATATGCACCAGGCTAGATGTCATCACACAGAGGGATAGTCATAAATGCTAGGGAAGATAGATGTCTCCTCTGGTTCATGAAGATAAGCTTCCCCAGGCAAGTAATGAGTGCATGAGGCTAAATTGACTGGACTTTGCAAAAGCTCCTCTCCATCTGACCCTAGCAAGATCCTATGTAGATGAGGTTTCCTAAGCTAAAATACTTTCTAATATAATCCATATTTCCTAGGGAGCTTCATAATCATCTTATGTACAATTGCCTTTCAGAAAATAATTTTCTGTATAAATCAGCTCTGCTTGACCTTTGATCTTTTCCTCTTACTATTCCGCAGTCTTCAACTGGATCTCTAAACCTTCTCATTGCCAAGCAACACAGGTGGTGGTGCTGCTGCTGCTGCACTAAGGATGCATCAGTATTTACACCTCAGATATGGCACTGCTTTTATCTTTTACTCATGTTCACAATTAAAATATCAGACATTATGAATTCTAGTTTTACTTTAGAATAGCTTCCTTCCAGATGCTGCTATTTCATTGACGTTTTTCAGTGAGTATATTTTCCAAGAGGTACCTGCCCCCGTTTGCCACTTCTATTTCTGTACAAGACTTACATAAGTGCTTGTAACTTGCCAGGTATTTTTATGTTAGGTATATCTGTGAGTTAACTCTTCAGGAAAAGAAAAATGAACATACCTAAAAAGCAATTGCTTCAGAGTAGTTCACATCCTCAGTTTATCAGGCAGGTTATCTCCTAGTAAAGTCCTAGTTTTTCAGTATTCTGAGTTGGATTCTTTCACTAACTTTAAAGATGCTTGCTTATTTGTGTTTTTCATCAATTTCTGCCCTTTTTTTTGCCCAGACAAACTGTGTTTTGTCCAGTTATTGAAGGAGAAATTGATTTCCTACTCCAATATGTCAAACATCTGTTCCACTAAAAAAATGTTTGTGTGTTAGGTTTTGCTAATGACACTTTTAGGGAATAACTAGAAGTCACTAGAAAAACCATTTGATCAGTTTAAATAATTAGCATAAAGGGAAGAGGCAATTCTACTGCATTACTCCTTGCTGTATAATGGATAGATGGTCCCAAATACAAAGTGGTCATTCAGAACACCATTAAGGGCCCTGTTTTAGAAATGCTCATAAAACAGAAAAACCGTGTTAATTTGTATAATAATGAGACAGACTAGCAGCTCCCTAGCAACCCCTTTCCTAGGTCCTGTGAAGAGAAAAAGGATCTTTGCACAAGTCTGTACAGAGGATCAAATTATTCTTTAGCTGTCTGCAATGTGCTAGAGACAAAAATCTGCCTGAGGTACATTCCCTGCTCTCAAAACCATCAGCTCCAAAAGTGCAGTTGTAACTATCTACAACTGCTTACATTTATCTTATCAAATGTTTATGGCCCATGTTACAGAGAAGGATAAATTATTCAATGTCATGGTCAGTTTTTGTGTTACAATTGAAAAAATCTATGTTAACAAGCTAGCTTAGAAGACAGATTTTGGTCTCATAAGAAGCATAACTAATGCCATAAAATCAAGAAAAAGGCAGACTGTCTTATAGTGGGAGTAGTTTTAGTTACATTGATGGCAAATAACCAATAATCATAAGACATTAATAACTTTTATTCAATATTTATTATTCAATAGAAATTAAATATATATTATGTATTATTATATTGTTCAATATAATTAAATATATATTATTTGATATAAATCTGTTGCACTTAACTCTGAGGATCATAACACTTTTTCATAGAAAACTAACAAGTTTAATTTGAGAGTATCATCATTCTTATATTCTACGTGATTATCTGAAGTCTGTTCATGCAATGGTAAGGCTTTCAAGTTCTTGATTAACTTCTTTTTTATGAACTGTTAATTTCCCACTATTCATTTTCCTATCAGAAAATGATTACACTAACTTTTACTTATATATTAAGCCAGCATTTTTATTTGTTCAGTATCCTGTATGGATTCTGTACAAAGCCAGAAAAAAACTGCCACAGTTTTAAAACTGAAATGTAAAAATTGGTATAAAGTTGGCCATCTCCATCTGTATGTCTTAATTTTCCAGTTGATTCAGAGAGAGATATACATCTTTACTTTCCCTTTACAGCTCATAAGCGTTCAGGATTGGGCAAATATAACAATTTCCAAGCTTCATTATAAAAAATACTCCATGAGTTCTGATCCTGTGAGGACATCTAGTGAGCAGTTCCATATAGAAAGAAAACAGTAAGTGTTCCTACAACATGGACAATTAACAGATTTTCATCAGGACTTTTGTTGCTGACAGATATGATTTTATTTGTGTCATAGCAGATCTAAAGCCCAGCAGCAGTTGAAATAGGCTCCTTAAATGCTTTCCTTATAACTATATAAGAGAAATCTATACAGAAAAGAGAAATCTATATCCCAAAAGTTCACACTCTCAGGAAAAATTATTTCACACATTTTCATATGCAATTATACAGCTCTGGCAGCACACCTTTCACAGCCTGTTTGAAATATCTATCCTGATATTATTGCTGTGATTACCACAGGGTAGACAGGCTGCTTTGGCAGCAGCAGGAGCCTTCTGGGGGGGCTCTCCAGGGACGGGGTGCAAGGAGCCAGCTGCCAGCCAACTGTACCTGGACCTGGGACCTCTGCACAGAGAAACTCTGGAGCAGCAGGGAAACCACGTGAGAAGTAGTGGAAGGGAGTAGAAGGTCTCATGTATTTCACACAGACTGCACAAGACTTGATAGGTCTGTTAAGAGAGGAGAAGAGAATGACTGTGACATCCAAAGCTGAGAAAATGTCTGGATTCAGTTAAGAACATGATTCAGAGACAAGATTTATCTCCCTTGTTTTCTCTTTTTTTTCCCAGGTAGAGACATTCTCCAGGTCACTGGCATATTTCAAGCTGAACATAGCACTTGAATGTGATTAACATCAATGCTTTATTAGACTGAAAAAGAGGGGCATTACAAAAAATTCTCAAAGTTTGACTTTTTGATAAATAATCCATTTGATATATGCAAACTTTGTACCAAAAATGTAATATCATTCAACCAATGATCAGCTATAGAGTGCCTTAGCTACAAAATATGCTGTATCACCTTAGTGGCATTTTAAAGGAAGGAAACAACATTTTGAAGAAAGTCTCTTACATTGTGCCTACTTGTAGCATCTTAAAACTTGGAAAATTTAGAAGAATACTACATTCAACTGTCAAAGACAAAACTTCATTTTGTACACTACATCAACATCATGTTTATTGACTTGTGTGTACAATTGCACTTTCCTAACCCTCTTTTTGTTCTCTGCAAAGGCAAGGGCCCTCTCATTGAAAGACTGCATGTGAGAGACTCAGAATATTCTAAATTAAAACCCCAAAACTGTTTATAGCAGAGGTATTAATTGATAAGGCCTCCAATTTCCATCTAATTATTGTTCTAGCCAATTTCTCCAAATCCTCATTAATATTTAAGAAGTCGACAGGTAATTCAACAAGCTTAATGAAAACTAGTAATGAGATACAGAAGGTATTTTTGTTATGTCTCATGACATGAGCATAGGGAGTCCAAAATACCTGAACATCCTGTGAAAGGAAGAGCAAAAATAAGTAAATGCTTTGGTAAATTCATTAGTTATGACCTGTGCTAAGGTTTTGCATGTGTAATATTTTTTAGTCATGTAGACACATTTACACTTTCAAGAAACTTCCAGTCTAGAGGTCTGCCATTACACTGAAAATCACCCCACTATGTTAGAGGAGCTAGCAGAAAAAAAAAAAAGAGTTAGTTCTTTGTATTTTAAAAAGTAATTAGGTATTGTTGGAAAAATATCTTTCTCAATTCCTTTTAAAACCATTCACAAAATAAATGGTAATGGGTATGCGCAAATAAGCAGGACTTAAAACTGGATATGGAAATCCTGAAAGCATATTTCTTTTTTTTTTCTAGCATGTAAGCATCTAACAAACAGCACATACTGAAATGATTGTCTGAAAATATTTTGACAACTTCAGAAAAAGATACTTGATGCTGATTTGATTTATGCAATTATGTTAAATATCTGAAGGACAACTGCTGTTATGGGATTTGATGAGTTATTTTTTTAAAGAAATCTAAAATAAGCTTATTATCTGGCATTGTTTCTCCTCTGAGACTTTTAAAGTCATTCATATATACTTGAAAAAAACTAACACTAGGGAAACGAAAACATTTATAAAAATTGCTGCAGGGGTACTTTTGGCATGAGTCTTCACACCAGTAGTCATGAATTTTTTGGACCACCCAGAAATAGTAGTGTCATGTACCTATAATTAATTGAAAAGAAAAGGTTAGGAAGAATGTCAGAGAAAAATAATTCTGATATCAACTCCAGTATTCAGTGTACCAGTACCTGTACCTAGTATAGTAGAAGAAAAATCCCCGTTCATCAGCAAAACATCATTGATTCTGTTTCTCACATCTAAAAGAAAACTGACACATTTAGCAGCTATCAAGGGCAAGAGCTACTCATTCATCAAAATAATTGCCTCCTAAATGGCCGTGAAAAACTCACCCTTGACAATCATTATACAAAATGCATAACATGCATAGACCTGCACATAAAAATGCTAATGTCTTGTTTTATTGTAAAGGAAAGGTTAGAATGTGACCTCTCATTATACTCAATATCATTCACAAAACTGTGATTTTACAAAAAGATTACTTAACATCATCTCTGTGAATCTAGGGCATTAAATTCCCCAGAACAATAAATATGAAGATCAAATGAGCTGAATAAGCAAGGAGTGCTTTCTGTCAGAACAGCCAAACTACCTTAACTGCATCAACTCATTAGTTCAGGCTCTCATTTTTCTTACTGCTTCTGATTCCCTGTCATGGCCAGACATCCTCACCCAGACCCAGGCAAGCTGGATTAAACTATTCCTGCCCTTGCTAATGTATCTCCTCGGCTCTGTTTGAACAGGGGTAATGGTGTGCCCTCTTAAGCTGTGCAGGTCAGAATGACTCAGAGGAAATGAGTGTGTTTACCTGCAGTAGTGGAGGAAGTGCTCTCACCATCTACTTCTTGAGAGCAAAGCTGTGAAATCTTCCAATGCTCCTGACAGGCTGAGGAGGGATGGCATCATTTGTCAAGCAGCTCACTGCCCTGGGAGTGAAGCAGTTCAGGGGAGTGGAGCTTAATTTAGGCACACTGCTTTGCAAATACAGATGCCTTTGAATGAGACAGAACCAGGGGGGTTCCAGAGGCTTTATTCAGACTTCAACACTCCTTTCTTACTATAGAAGTGCTAGGAAGCACAGTGGAGGGGCTCTGTGTGGCATGGCTGGGGTCAGCTGTCTAAAATCAGTCCGGCCATTTCTAAGGTGGTGATTCCCAAAGCCTCCCTGAAGTTTGTTTCTTTGACTTGCTCCCTTGCAACTCTGTGTTCATGAGTTTACTTCAGCAGATGCAGTCACAAACAGCACAATTCAGCTTGTGTTCATTGCTTCACCTACTTTTGCACTTCTTTTTCAGAGCACTGATGAGTGAATAAAAAGGTGTGGCTATACAGGACCCAGCCTACATCTAGTGCTACTGCTTTGCACTGGATCTGAACCAAGTCGTTGGGACATCACTGTCATAGGATTATGTCACTGAGTTTATAATCTGTGTTTGTGTTGGTAACTCTCCTGAATAAATCTACACATGGTTTCAGGAGAACTTTTATACTCATGCCCTTATTTTGCATCAGTTTATTAAACTACTCACAGCAGTATGGCCATTTTCACACATCTGACATCCTAATTCCATTTTGTTTGCCCTTTCCCTGCTTTTCACTACAGCTGATACACCTGATTTTTCACCAACCCTGGGAAGTGGAAGAATAAAGCAGTAATTCTTCCCTCAGTCATTTCCAAAGCTGAATGCATTATATTCTCATTCAAAATCATACTAAATTATGGCATAAAAAGATGGGATGCAAACACCAACCTTCACTGCAACTTACATTTGTGTTTTTTGCAGTCATCATTTATGAATATATTGGTCTTAGACTTTCACTAATTTTAATGAAAATACCTTGCTTTCAGGAAATGAAAGCTATATAAATGCTTAAATTTGCTCATTGTCATAGAACTTTATAAAATTTTAATACCAACTGCAGCTGAAAAAATACATTAAAAATTCAGTTGCTGGGGAAAATAACCATGCTACACTCTGAAGGACTTTTATTTGTTTATTTCCATAAATAAAAATATTTCCATCAACGTAACACTTCATTGTGTTTATGGCAAATCAGTTGATATGTTTTCATACTCCTGTAGGTATTTCCTCTATGATGTAATGTAAATACTTACTGCTTTGTTTGTTCCTGACACTGAATCTTTCCTTTTTCCATATAAACTCAATTACTAATTTTTCCCCCTCTTGTTATAGCTAATTTGCCTGGTTAACTTGGACCTTGAGCTCATGCTTGATTCTAAAGAGAACCATCTGGATCACATGCTGGGAGACCTGAAGCATGAGGATGAGAGGGGAAAAGGAAGGAACGTTCTTAAACTTCTGGCTGAATTTTGCTTTAATTTCTATCTTTCACCACACCTATGTTCTTCTGCAATAAAACAAAGTACTCACAGGAAAACAGAAATGGTAAAATTACAAACTTCTAAAAATTACTGATTTTTCTAGATATAATTGCAAGAACACAAAAAAGACTCCAGATTTTAAATACTGAGCCAGGAAAACTAACGCATTCATCACTTTCTGGCAACGTGTCCCAAGAAAAAATCACAAGTATGAGTAAATTTTTCAAAAAGAAATAGACTCACATTGACTAAAAAAAAGGAATTTTTTTTGTTTTGCAGAGAATAAAACTAATTGGAAAGCTTTTTACTGTTCAGAGAATAAACAGAAAAATAAAACACCCTTGAGAAGCAATATTCCAAATGAATTTTTTTTCCTAACAAACTATGATTTTATTTTAAACCAATTAACATGGCATTACCACATTTAAACTCATGTCAGAGTTTTGAGTAAAGTAAACACAACTTCTCAAAACAGAAAAGAGCTGTTTTAAAGCTTTTAAAGTCAAAGTATCCTATTCTGTAAATGTAAAAACATTAGGCAAATAAATTATTATGTATTTTGCTTGTCTTTTTTCTAAACAAGAATTCACTGAAATGGGCATGCTTATACTGTCAGAGTTCAACAAAAACAACATCTTTTAATGAAAAACATATTGCCCAAAAGTTTCTAATTTACACTAATATTACTGTCATTAAATGGAAGTTAAGCTAACAATCAGCTACATCCCAGATTTTCATATTTATAGAGAGAAAGAAATATATTGATAGTGTATGGAATGTTTTAAAGTACATAAATGTACCTGCTGCTTTTGAAAAAGGAAAGTAGCCATTTAATCCTTTCTGACACCTTTGAGAAATTAATTCAAATCTAATTTTGCTATCACATTTTGAATTATCTTGTTTCCTCCTAAGGGGATATGCAGAAAATTCTCATTTTGCACTCAACAATTTCATTTTCGTAATTATATTTTGCTTAAAGAAAAACTGTTGGGGGAAATCTTGGCAAATGTTTCCCAGAACATAGGGTAGGAAAATTTCACCATTCATGTTGGACTGTGTTTTTTCATTCCTACTTGACAGCACAGTCATATCAGTAGCTGGACTAATGGATCATTAGAGAAAGACTGGGATATCAGCACAGTTGGCTCTGCTCTCCCTCTGACTGCCTTGTTTGTTCTAAACAAGTAATCCATCTGTTGTTATTTTCCAAAATTTAGAGGAGGAACTAATAATCAGAGCTAGGGAGATGCAGTTGCCAAGAGGCCCCTGGCTAGACGGAGCTGATGTCTTTACATGTCATGTCAAATCCTGGCAAGAGACAGAAAATATTGCTGGAGTTCATAAAATAGCCAGCTCTGTTAGTCTAGGTCCAGCTTTTATTTCTGCAGTATTTCAGACCTTCTGAATATTTTTGAATGCAGCAAAAGTATGTTATTCTACATTTTTTCTATAGAATAATGAATACCAGAAACATTGAAGTAAAGCAAAAAAACAGAGGAAAGAGGGAGTGTATATATCTATTATTGCCAAGTTTCAGGAAGAGATATCTACCTATATCTGTGCAGGCCTCATTTTTCTCACTGACCTGTATATCTTACAGGTCAGTCATACATCAGTCATGTTCTTCACTTTTGACTGTCATTCTGCTGGTCTGGGCAGCTCCACCGCTCAGTGTTTCCATCTTATTTTGAATAGTCAGTACACACACTGATACCTGCAGCAGCTGTCATGACCCAGCATTTCTGCCTGCAGCCTGAACTGTCTCACCAGAGGCATTCATCACCTGCTCAGGACAAAAAGCTACTGCTGTTCTTTCCGTTTCACTCATTTGCCTTTCTCAAAATACGAGTCTTAAGGTCATCAGCAACTGGCACAAATCTTTGGTTGGCTCTGTGCCTCCCTTCTAGGGGAGAATCTGTGAGCTGCCACAAGGAGGATGCCATGCCAGAAGTGTTTTAGTTTACCAAACTGATGGGTTAGGAGCACTTCTGCACATGGGAGTGGATAGATCTTCTCCCAGAACACACTCTGAAATGTTACAGGGAAGGGCTGCTAAGAGAAGTACAAAGGGTTCTGAATTTCAAGTGCCCAAATAGTACCTAACTGCAAATCCTTTATGAATGCAACTACGTGGGTATGGCTCACCACTGTAGACACACTCCCACATCCCAGAAAATGTAGCAAAGACAGGAAAAACAGCACTTGCCATTTGTCAAACAAAGATGGCAAGGAACAATTTAGGTGTTTAAAACCACCAATGCCACAAGTGTCAAGCAAGTGGCACAGTGTCCCCTGGATTCTCAGCAGAGCTGCAGATCACAGACTCATCTATGGCTGGCTGCAATCACCTCCTATGACCTCCTAAGACCTATCTTAGCACAGCAGCTACACCAAAAGTTGCAGTCCTTGTAGGTCTTCAGAAGATAGTTCCCTGAACTCCCCTGCACCTGCTGCAAAGGATGTCCTCTCCTGATCAGAAACAGGAATGTTGGGTCTCCTTTGCACTGATCCTGCCCTTTTACACAAACCTCTGCAAAGCCATGAGAGCAAGAACTGCATCCGGAAATGGAGAGCAGCAGCTGAAAAAAAGTAGCCCACATACATACAGCACAGTCACACCCACATTGCTTGGTTTATATCAATAAACCAATTTTATATCAATAGCAATCCTCTGTTTCCTGCCCTTTTCTTAAATGTATGTCTCATTTACCACTCTTTTTAAATATATGTGGAAGAAGTTTCACATTTACACTGTAAAGTCTGACACACCATATCACTGCCCCTTGATACAGAAACAAATACACTGTACCTGTATTATTATTGCTGTTAGGTAATAATAACACTGTAATCTTGAATGAGATTAGGCAAGTCAGCAAGTTTTTAATATTGCTGGAAAATAAAATGTATTTTATCCCTGCAAGCTCATGAAAACAACTTGGAGAAAAGAATGGAATATTAGATCATTCTATTACTAGAAAACAACACTTAGCTGCTCCTGCTTAGCTCCCTATTGAGACTACCTTAGTGCATTTATTCTGCTTGTTACACCATTAAGGTACTAAAAAGCCAGTCTTTAATTATGCAGGTTTTCTTTCTTTACTTCACAGCTTCTGAATAACTCTAACTAGAATTAAAGTACTATTTGGAAAGCCTGAAGTTAAATAATTATAAATTTTCCTAGACAACAGGTTATTTTAAACTTGTGTATGAATTTCTTATTAAATCACAAAATAAATGGTTGGTAACTGTGTGGACACTAAGTTGAGCAGAGTCATCAGAATATAAACTAGAACTAGGCAAAAAGCTTAAAAAGCACAACACTTAAAAAGTGGGGTTTTAAGCAAAGGCAAATAGTCTGTGATTTTCACATTTCAAGCCTGTCCTGATGGAGTATGGTTTACAAGATTATGCAAGATATGATGGTTATGCAGGACATCACTTCCTACGGCTGTAGTTAATACTACAAATTTGCTGCCATAATTCCATAAAACAAGGACATTTGTGAACTCATGGAAGAGTATGTTCTGAGGTTCATTTATGGAAAAAATAAATTATTATATTTCTCACAGTGAGTAAGCCAATCAGTAAGGGCAATGTTAGTTGCCTACAACAGATTTCAGAGGAATTTCTCATCAAGCTTTACCAGGGAAATATTCAGTTATAAAATCTGAGAAAATGCAGCTAGAGGAGTTACACCAAACAAGTCTACTGTGGTCTATATGTGTTTTTAAAGAAGCAGCATCAACCTGAAATATTTAATTTTTTAAGCTTCCTTCATTCAGTAATATTTCACTTTTAACCCAGCTGCCACTATAGCATACACCCAAACACCCAATGTATCCAAAACTCAGAAAAATGGCTGACACTAGAGTTCAGCTGAGAGCACAATGTTTGAATTTACTTTTTCTTCTGTTTTATTTACTGTCATTAAAATTTTCAATCTGTCACTTCAATGTCAATTTTCTTTATTATATTCTTCTGTAAGCTACAGTCAGTTATATGGCTGATGCTAACTCCAAAGGGAACATAAAGATTTTTCAAGAGGTTTTTAATTTAAAAAAGGTTTTGTCTACTTATTTTACAAAGGAGGAGATATGGCAAAATCAATTATGTTCATCATTTATAATTTTTGAAAGTCCTTTACTCTTCTCTCACAGACCATCCATCTCACTACCACAGCTTGTCACATTCTTTCTTAGGCTCCATCATTGAACTAGAGATACTAATACTACACAAATATTTTCTGACTTGAGAGGTAAGTGAATCAGATTTATATAAAAATTTTGTAAAACCTAAGGCCTGATCAATACCAGGAGGAGAAGGGCTGCTGCAAAAGAGGTGAAAAACCCGAAATAATTTTCCTAAACATAAAATAGTTTCCCACTTTGTTTCAAAAAGTACCACTTTACTTTGCTTTTTAATGGACTTAAAAGATGTGTTTCATCGTCATTTTGGTGGGTCATTACATCCTGAAATTATAGAAGGAAACTGCTCTAACAGTCAGTGGATGTGTGTACATGTGTGACTTACTATTCCGTGAAAGATTATTCATAACTTCTCATTCCCTTACAGGGAAATAATTCAAATGAAAATATCTTCCTTGCTTCCATTTTTTTTTTGACAACACGTGCTCTACTGCATTCTCTGTTAGTCAACCAGTGTGTCTGTTTTCCAGCTGTGCACATAGTGTTTTACAGAGGAAGAAAAAACCTGCATGCAACTGAGATTCCTTGGGAACTGAGTATATTTAACTAGAGCCTATCAAAAGGATTTTCTAGAAAAAGAGATTGAAAGGAAACAAATGCATAAAAAATAGACCTCAGATTACCATATTTTAAATCCACAAAGAATTAATACCACCACAGAGCAAGGGGCAAGAGCTACCTACCCTCAAACTGCATTTGAAAAGTAAAAGCACATTGATAATCCCCAGTATGAAATGTTACTGAATCTATTGCTAGCAAGGGAAGTAACCTCAGAGTTTAATACCTGACACATCATGAACTGGGCAAAATTCAGAATGTCACAAACCTACTGTAGTCCCTATTAGTAGCAAAATTCAAGTGCAAAATGCAGTTGCAACTTACTAGTGGAATTTTTTAGAGCCACTAAAGAAATATAAAAATATTTCAGACCACTTTTACAAATGTTTATAAAATATAAAATTTCTTTTAGGTCAGAAAAAAATATAGAAGAAAAATTTGAAGACAATAAAAAGGAAGTGATAATCGGTTTCGTAGAATGCAGTTAGCTTTGATCATGAAATTTTAAATTTTCATGCTCTATTGTGCAAATAAATCTTCCATCTACTTCCCACTTTCTTTTAAAAAATCTAACATTGTCCCTTAATTGTGAATGAGAGCAATGCTGAAGGCTGAGATTGGAAAGACAACAGGACACCAACCATTTCCTAAGCATTATGTGGAAGTTTAAATATCTAAAAAATTAAGTCCACAGAGCCAACCATAGAAATAATAAATAATTGGATTTTAAGGATTAAAAAAAATAGATATACATGCCCATAGTTAAAAAAGCATAAGCAGATAAGAGATTAGCATAGCCCATTTTATTTAAATTGTCACTTTATTGACAGTCGTAAGTTATTGCATCTGGCTTCAGTTTTTAAATATGAAGATAAAAGCCTTTTAAGTATCTGTTTCTGAATGGCATTCAAAAGAGATTAAGCTGAAGAAAATCTACAGTGAATATTACAAGAAAAGGATCCAAGGGAAAGGTTAGACCACTCTTCATTCTGATTTAAGTTTGATGATGCACTATACATGATAAGGGTACCACTATCTCACAACCCATCAGCAGGTAATTCATAAGGAGGTCAAAGAAAGGAAAAGGCCATAGAATCATGCATAATTTAGCAACTTCATCAATAAACAATTCTTCAATAATAAAAAAGAGCACTGAAAAAGGCATGTGGAGCAGGAGAAAGGGAGCAAAAATACCATCAACGCAATCTGCAAGCAAACTTCAACTTTGTGTGCATGGAGAAAATTACACAAATCATTCCCCAATTTCATCAACATGATAACCATGCATGGAAATACAGACACACATATATTTATACTTTGAACGTTATACTCGACACACTTGGGATGATTCCACAAAAATAAGTAGGGTAAATAAACAAGAAAAAAGAACAAGACATGGCAGAAAACCAGTAAATATTCAGTCACCTTGGTCTTCACAAAGTTAGCTTTAGTAATATAACAGTCAATATTAAAGGCAAAAAAGCAAAATCTTCCAACAGTGAAACTGTTCATAGAAACACATAACTACAATGGTCTGATCAGACCTGACGTAGCTCTTCTGATACTTGAATTATGTCATAGTCACAAAGGATTTCTCCCCATTGTGTGTTGCAGCATAACAGATCTTTTTTTATAGCGATGTGGTGAAATTAATATTTCTAAAAGCTATTAGTAGAAATTTGTATTACAAATTACTGGAGAACAGATCATCCATAGTAAGATATTCTATTTTAATTCCAAGAAGAACTGTCATTCTAAATAGATTTCTGGTAACGTTGTTGTTTAACCCAGCCCAGGATTCATAGCCCCTCAATCACTCCCCCACCAGCTGGACTGGTGAGAGAATTGGAAGAGTAAAACTTGGAAAACTCATGGGCTGAGATAAACACAGTTTCATAATGAAAACAAAAGCAAGCCATGCATGCAAGCAAGAACAAAACAAGGAATAGATTCACTGCTTTCCATGGCAGGAAGGTGTTCAGCATCTCCAGGACAGCAGGGCCCCATTACACAGAACAGTCGCCTGGGAAGACAAATGCCATCACTCCAGTCATTCGCCCTTATTCCTCTTTCCCCCCGTTTTATATACTGAACATGATGTTGTGTGGTCTGGACTATCCCTTTGATCATTTGGGGTCACCTGTCCTGGCTGTGTCTCCTCCCAACTTCCCAAGCACCCCCAGCTCTGTGACCAGAGTGGCAGTACAGAAAGTAGAAAAGGCCTTAGCTCTGTGTAAGCCCTGCCCAGCAATAACAAAAACATCTCTCTATTATCAAGCTGTGTTCAGCACAAATCCAGAACACAGCCCCATACCAGCCACTGTGAAGAAAAAATCGAAAAAATCCTTTCAGGAAAAACCATAACCTGTGCAATCAACTGATGTTAAAGTCACATAATGAAATTTTGTTTCAATAAAAATAATACAAACAATGGTAGATTTTGTTTCTGGAAGAAATCTGCCTCTGTAACCAAAGCTGCTGAGTCTCATGTTAATTGCAATGACAAAAGCAGCAATGGTGGAATAGAACTTAGCAATTATGAGCCTGAACAAAAGGGTTGATTTTTACTGAAAAGAAGATGAAAGTTTGATTCAGTACCTCGGCTCTATGAATCATGTCCATTCCCAACAGGAAAACTTATGAAAGACAAATACCGTTTCAAAGTTTGTTCCACAAAGACCATGTTCCTTAAATTTCATGTTTATATTCAAAATAAGCTACCTGAGTATCTTTTTCTAGGCACCCATATATCTCAACCCATACACACAAAAACTCACAAAAGTTTTCACACTTTTTAAGTGTCATACTTTCCCATAACTTCCTGTCACAATTTTATTTAGAATGGGGATTTGTTCAGCTGCTAATGACACACATTATATGAAACATTTTACCTTCTAGATGACATATTCTTTCAATTTTGAGACTGGAAAAAACACATATTATCAGCATGCTTATTTAGTCATCTTTTTAATTATATCATAACATCTGATCAATTTAGGTAGAAACATACACATACTTTCTGATTCATAAAATAAAACCAAGTAAATTTTTATCATAATTGTTGGTATGGAACCAAACATAATCATAACAGAGAAATAAATATTAACTGTTGAAAAGCCTTTCTCAGCTGGTTGATATTCTTTCAAACCATTATCAAAATCTGCCCTGTTAAAATACAGTGATGTAGAGAATGAGCAGAGTTCAAAGGATGGAGACTCCACAACCTCTGTGTGCAATCTATTTCAGTGCAATACACACACCTTTTCTGCAGCTGTGCTTGTACTTCAAGTGATTTTTCTTCTGGAGAGTGATAGCAAAAACCAACTTTTATAATACCTTATTTATAAAGAAACTAGTGTCTTCACAACATAAGCTTGACATTCAGCCACTGTAATCACCTATTTTTCTTTATCCATTGGCATCATTCTTGGCCAACTGACCTCTAAGCACAAATACTCTTTGCTCAAGTTCAATTTGACTTGACACCTGAGCTCTAACACTTAGGAGCTAGCACTGTCTCAGAAAACATGCCTTGTCAAAAAGACAGTTCAACAAAGCTGTGTGCTCCCAGCCTGAAGGTGCACGGTGCCTTGTTGTGCCTTCCCTTTATAGCCAAGGTAGAAACACACAGAGGCAGCTCACTGAGAAATTGAGCAGCACAGGAACCTAATGTCACAGGAAAGTTTTGCAGGGTGCTGTGCTTCCCTGTGATGAAGGAGATGGGTTGGCAGGTGGAAGACACACAAAGAAGAATCCTTCCATAGCCACTTCTACTCAAGTTGGGTAGGGATCGGTTCTAGCATAAGATGTTTGAATTAGGATGTCAATTTGTAGATGTATATGAATGGTAGGTGCCTGCCTTTTCATTACAGTTGATGAAGATCTAATCAATATAATCCAAGGAGAGGAGAGTAAATAATTCCATGCAAAAACATACACTTATTGTCTGTTTAGCCTTGTTTTACCTTGGCTGGCCTTGGTCTATCCTGGAGCCAGCTGACATTGGCTAGGTCAGGTGTGGATGAAGCTTCTGGCAGCTTCTCACAGAAGCCACCCTTGTAGCCCCCTCCTCTGCCAGAACCTTGCGATGCCACGACAATACTGAAAAGCCTTTATAGAAAAAAGCTGTTCTTTTATTCCATCTACCTAGAGCTTACTAACTGTCTTGGTTAGGTCCCTAGGTGGTAATGGCTCCTCAGACACCTGCATCCCATGGACAAAGCAAGAAGATATTTCTAAATTCAAGTATTGAAATCTTTTCTTTCTCTTTTACATCTATTTTCATTGATACAGAAAAGAATATAGAAAAAATCTAAGTATATACTTATGAAATGTAAGTCTATATTTATGATTTATATAAACTTTTTCAGTCTTTGTAAGTCAAACTTCTAAATAATCATTATAATTCAAAAATAAAGATGATTCTTATTCATAATTCAAATTTTAATGTAAAATATTAATTCAGCATAATGCTAAAATTAGAAGTGTCTAGCCAACCAATGAAAATTAGTCATAGAACTATGTAATCCTTAAGGGCATCTGTCACTTTGAGCATCTATATAAATCCATCTCTTTAGAGCAAAGCAATATGCACATGCTTAAGTCCAACTGACTCTATATTTGCTTTACTCCAGTGGGATCTGAACACATGGTTCTGTGCTTAGTTAAATTAAGGTCTAGGGACTAATCCAAAGTCATTAAAGTAATACAAAGATTCCCCAAAGAATACATTTCTATTACACACCTCTTTGCAAATGCAATTGCTTTGTTATTGATTAATGCATATTCAGTCTTCTATATATTAATATTATTTTAATAATCCACCTAAAATTCAAATACTTTTGTCCCACCTGAGCATTGCTGGGGTTTTCCTTGATCACAGCACTAAAATCCTGAATAGATGTAAAAACTTACCAGTAAAAGAAACATATTCTGTTTAATAAGTGCATCTTTTTTGGGGGGTTATACTGAAAATCCTGTAATGAAAAAAAGTTCAGTAGTACATGATGTTATTCCTCATTCTTATTAGTCCTAATGACTGAAAGTCTTAAGCATAAAAACAATATAGTCTTTTATTCTCAGATTTTTAAAAATTACTTTCTCCTTTAATTTTTATTTCATTTCCATTAGCTTTGAAATGAAATTAAAAAGAAGTGATGCAAGCTCATTAGTGGCTGCTAATTTGTAGTCATTCTGTAATGCATTAAATTAGCCAGCAGGAATAATAGAAGTTAGTTATTTATTTATTCCCATAGCACTGACTTTTTCAAATGTATTTTATTTGAAAATATACATTTTTTCTTATAAAGAAGTCTCCATAACATTTACAAAAAAGACTTCTCTCCCTAAGTAAACTAAAAAAAAACTATTCTAGAAGTAGTAAACTAACTAAAATTTTAAGTTTTATTTCTTTACATTATCACTAAAAAAAATGTAAAGAGAAGTGTTCTGAAAGTTTTGTATACTAATTTTTATTACTCTTTTAATGACTGTTAATACATTTCCTTTATACCCTTTTAAAGTTTTAAACATACTTTACCTTTCTCCTAATCCTACCTCACAACAAAAAGTAAATACACTAATAATTAACCAACACTAAAACCCACCATGCTCATTAATATATTACCCAAAAAATCTCAAAATTAGCAAAATTTCAAATTAGCAAACCAAAACCACTACAGACTTTTATCAGCCTCCTTCCTCCTTTATATATCTCCATCTATATCTATATCTTATCTATATCTATATCTAGTTATATATATGTGTGTATATATATATATATATATATATATGTATGCATGTATGTATGTATGTATGTATGTATGTATGTATATATAGTTATTTGGTTATTTTTAAACACACTGAAGCACTTTTTTTTTGCCATAGAAAGCCAACTTCTTTCCCAAGACTTTGAAGATCCAGGTCTGCTTTATAAGGAATAAAAGAACTAATGTAAACTTAAAAACATAAAAAAACATTTGTGAAATTGGGGCCAAAGGCAACTAGAGAAAAAAAAAAACTTTGAAAACTTAACTTACACATCAGTGATGGTTACCAGCTTTATTTCTGCTCTATTAATTTGTAAAATACAGGTTACCCAAAGTTCTGTCTCAAAAGAGGTAAATCAAGTCCCTATACCAGTAAGCATTGAACAGCAGTGATTATAAGCTTACAGCCTATAAACAAAATAAGTAAATAACTTACTTATATTGCAGAAGGAACTTCTCAAATGTGCTAATAATAGTACACAGGAAATGAGAACATTTTTGAAGGTATTATTTCCATTTTTAAGAAAATACCTTGACCAACAAAATTTGATTTAATCTAAAAATCTGAAAAATTTTACTAATGTTTACACATATGCAGAATCAGACTTCAAGCTACCAGAATATTCAGCACAAAATATTAATCCACTGGGATACTACTGTGGTTTAAGAATTCTTTAAAGGAGTTATTTTTTTTCCAGAAGTCAGAATTCCTGTATTTGAAAGAAAGAAATAATTAACCTGTCCCTGCAAAAAAGCAGTAAGATTTCAAGCTACTCTGTTACAATTCCTGTGGAAAGTATTTAACATTCCCTACCAAAATTCTCTTGACAAATACTTATATTTCACATATGTTCATTATGCACATAACACAAACTTAACAGCCCTATAGAAATGAATGTAGAGGCATGCAAATCTGAGACTGTCCTGCTGCATCAGTAATTCTCAAATTTTGGCCTATAACCTATCTCTAGGATCCATAAATTGCATAGGAATTTCGTTTATATCTCTTAAAGACAAAAATCAACAGTGTTTTCACTTAAATATGCAATAGCAGTGGCAAGTAATTTTGACAGTTGATATTGGCCCATTGGACAATGATCCATTTTGCCAGGGTGTGGAAATTTTAGGCTTTCAGTGCCTTGACATTCTGTTTCTAAAGTCTGGAGTGAATAAAACAGACACAAGATAATAACTGAGTTTCTTCTGAGTTTCTGTACGTAGTCAATTCTCTGGTCAGATAATTTATGAAGTCTGGAAGGCAATAGGTAAGTACTGATATTGCAGGTGGGTAAAATAGGTACTATGTCTCGTGAAAAATAACATTTTCCCTAAGAAAAGCCTTAACAGAAATGATGTAATGAGTGAAAATTTCACCCTGGGATAATATACATTTTGGTAAAGGCATACTCAGCAAAATAGAGTAAAATCTGAAGGCTAGATCTCACTGCAGGACATGTTGTGAACCTCCTTAGAATTTATTGTGACTTGAAACTGCTAGGTGAAAGGAATTCAGAAACCAAAATGTGAAGCCAAGCTCATTTTGTACTTCACTGTTTCATTTCTCTGTACATTTCCAAGTGTTCCAAAGAAAAGAGTGCTGAATTTTAGCATAAGAAATGCTATTTGCATTATTTAAACGTGGAAAAGAGCAATATTGACATAGAAAATCTAGTTCAATCTTGCACTGTCAAGCACTCCAGTACAAGGCTCATGAACTCCAAAGCAGCTGCTGAGGACTGCCCCTCCAAATACCAAATGCTGGGTTAAGAGCTGAGATGTTGTTTAACCTTTAACCGTGTGATGTTATTTACAGGGCAAAGTACTTTGTGGTCCCAACGTGGTTATCTCTTGCTGTGTGTAATATAGATGTTAAAGAAAATACCATAGGGAAGTACAACACAAGACTTCCCTAGCCAGGTTTCACAAACACAGACAACCAAGCCATTCCTTAAAGAATTCCTTTGAAAGCCTTTAGGGCTTCCACATTCAAATTATAGACTTTAAAAATATTATTTTTTCATATCTGTTTTTCAGCAATGTCTTTATTCTGTTTTGATCATTTTTTGCTAGTTGTTTGGGCAAAAGTTTGGGCAAAAGTAATGGCAGGTTTGTAGCACTAGAAACAAAATTTAAAGGTGTTGAAAAAATAGACATATATAGAAAAACAATAGCATTCTTGTATAAAATTGCAGCATCAAATAATAATGTCATTATAAACAGGAAATACATGGCTTTTTAATTTAATTGCTTGCTATGTTTTTGCAGAATATGAAAATACATTTTTCCACTTTGCTAGCAGCAAAACTTGAAATGAAAACCTTTCTGTCCTCTCTGTTTATCCTATCTCCAAGTCCATTTAGAAGTGTTTTATCCTGAGCAAGGGTCTCTGGAGAAGTATTATTGTGCTTGGAGACTACTAGGGTAAATAAAGACAGTTTATTAAGAAGAATATCTTCATTCTTTGGGGAAGAAACTTAGTCTTCTCAGATCTTTTTCTAAGTTTCCACTACAAACTGTTGTGCTTTGAAGAACAGGCTGCATAGAATCAACAAGTTCTACTTTTATATTTGCTTCTTGGAAGCGAATATATGATCTCAGTTCCTTTCAGTAATTCAGTATCCTCCTCCCCAGAAGTAGTCCCAGTGGGAGGAAAAGTTTCCCCAAGGCAACAATTCCATATTCTGCTGATCCACATGCAAGCAGAAGTTTATTTTGGAATTCCATCCCCTCCCTTCTGCAAACTTTTCAAAAACTAACAAACAAGAGATTATGGGGCTCTGATAATGTTCGGTTGCTGAAACCACTTTGGTATTGAATTTATCGTTAATAGGAAGCCTTCCTAGAGATACCGATGTAATGAAAAATATATTAAAATTAACCAAAAGTTCTCAGACATATTAACAATATCAAACTGCAATCTGCCAGTCAGCAAACATCCACAAATGTTAGTTTTCTTGTTAATGACAATATTTAAATTCGCAGCCATTTATCAACAACCATTATGGAAGCTGCAAGTAAGCTGAATTTTTTGGTTCATGATTCACGGCCCCCAGACATTCAGCTCTTACTCGCAGTTGTCTGTTTATTTCCTCCAAAGGTTTTACCTTAGGTTTACAAGCTCAGTGCTAAACTTAAGACAGGATAGTATTTCAGAGTGGACAATTACCAACTTGGCTAAATGATAATAAATCCTAGACAGGTTAAAGTATCAAAGATAAATCCCAGTGTTAGTAGGAAGAGGCCATGAGAACAGAAACAGAAGCAGCACCACCCAGAGGTGGAAAAAAAAAGCTCTTGAATTTACAAGGATATTTCCAAAAGTGTTATCTGTAAAAAATCCAACATGAGAACCTTCAGATATATTGCATTTCAATATCTGCTTTGAGATGTCAAAGTGAAAGAAAGAAAAGTATTTAACAGAAACAATCTTTGACACAAAATATACTAAGTCTTCTAATACAAAAGTGATAGCAGAAGGGAATAGAGAGAAAATATTTTACAGAGATATATATTTAGAATACTATGTACCTCATTTATAATATTTTATACAAAAGGGTCTCACTAGAGAAAACAAATGGGAAATTAAATAGAAAATACAACAGGGTAATGAAGAAATGACATACAAAATAGTACAAAGATGAAATTCCTTTGGTTTAGCAAAGCTAATAAAGCTTTAAACAGAAAGGAACATACAGTACTCCTGTCTAAAACAAGACCTTGGGGAAAGGTCTCCTCTTAGCTACAACTCACCATATCAGTATACTTACCATTTAAGTATCTTTTATTTTTTAACAATAAATCTTCTCAAAGCTCCCCAAAAGCAGAAAAAATGAGAAGCTGAATGGAAATGTGGCCTGAAGAACCAGGCCTGAGCATCAGAGTAAGTACAATACATACACATGTAACTACACACAAAACCAGATAATATTGGGGGATTTCTTTGCAGGTCACACTTAGAACATAAATATTTAAGTAATACCAAAAAACTAGCAAAAGCATTACTTTCCCCCTCATCTTTCAGAGGAAAAAGTTTGAGCATTTTAATAATGCTTTTACATTAGATAAAACTTTTTGCATCATGTTGTGAAGCAATGCTATTTCCATTTAAATTGCAGTACATTGTAAATATCCTAAAGATAACTGAGCAGTATATATTTTTTTCTCTTCATTTAAAAAATACATAATTTCCAAAGAAATAAACTTTCATGGCTTAATCTCTGAGAAGTTTCAATATTAAAAAAATTTAAATTACCTGTAATTATGTAATATAGTTAGCAATTAAAATCTAATTTTAAAAAGGCAATACACATTAGTTAAAAAACACTTTTTAAGAATCTTTGAGGCTTGACTTAATTTTTTAACCACAGTTTCTAATTTTCTAATGTTTATTATTTTCTTTGATTTCTTTGTTTTCTTTCTTCTTCAGAAAACAGTGTATTTAAACCCTGCATTTTGAGGTCATTTCACAAGAACAAAGTCATTCTCACCATCCTCTTGTCCAGTCAAAGTAGGTGTTTTTTTCCTTCATCTGCCTGGGTTGCCTGAGGATGACCACAGTAGATGCTTGATTCAGAAGATGCTTGGTAGGGGAGCTTTTCCTGATCTCTCTCTCAACCTCTGTCTCAGGCACCCATTTCTTCATAACCTTCAATTCTTTCATGCTGGTTTTGAAATTAGCTGACATATTTAACGTACTTTCATCTTTGAAAGTATTCATCTCCAGAGCCGAGACTGATCTTTTAATCAAACTTTTCTGTTAAAAAAAGGAAACTTAATTTATTTAGATGTTCATTTGAAATAAGATTTATATATCATACTCCCTTAGTTTTAATGGACTGGATTTTATTTTATATAAAGTTGTAAAGGGAAAGAAAAAAAAGAATTACATGGGGACTACGCTGTTGGAAAAAAAATTATTATTTAATAGGAAGAAAGATCTGCATATCTCAGGATATGTGCCAAAACAAAGGGATCTGAAAAATTAATTCAAAGTTATTTGAAGCTCATAGAGGGCTAAAATCAATCTTCCTTAAAAATTGTCACAAGAAATTTGAATTAAATAACCCTAGTCTTTGTAGGAAAGTTACATTTTAAAATAAAAAATATGTGCCACTGGTGGTGACATTTACAAAAAAATGAATTAAGGCATATTCAGAAACCAGAAGAAAAGACAGAAAAACTCTCTGTAATGTTTAGAAGCACACACGTATTATATGCAAATATAGTCAATATCTGAATGGAATTATGCACCGTTGTACTTTGTGCCCCCATCCCTGAGTTGTCTGATGAAATAAAAAACAAAATAATAACTTTTATCCTCTGGTATTTAATTGTTATTAATTATTAAGCAAATATTATTTGTGAAAACAAATGTATCACTTCTCAGTCTTTTTGTGATTTCCAGTTCACTAACTTGCACTTTAATACTAGGCATAAAACATCTTTGTTAAAGAAATGAAAATGCAATTTCATGTCAACTGCCTCAAATTTACAGGCGGAAACACTTCTTAATAATAATTAACAGAAATTTAAAAATAAATGAGGCATTGAATAATTTTGAAAAAATTTTAATTAGATTCTGACAGAGCATGGGAAACAGAAGATCCTTGATTTAGAGTAAGCACTACTTAGTACAAACTAAAACATCAATGATTTATCAGAACAGGAAAACAGTCAGCTTCATCTATTCAGCTATCTGTACATGTATGCAAATTAAAATGCATGTCAAATGGAATGTTTGACTTTTCTCAACACATTGGAATATGCCAACACTGACATCTACTGGTGTTAGTCAGGTTTGGGGTAGTTTTTCTGCAAACACTAAATTAGTAATGAAGTTTTTTGTGCATTCATGAAACTAAAGAATTGTACTTTTGTTAGATGCAATTTCACTGTCAGAGGTATATTTTAGAGAATTTATATGTTCTCATTTCTGCTGATTGCAATGTATTTCTATTTAAAGACCTATTAAATGATCAGAATATTGAGTAAGTGGCAGAGGGGAGAGGTTGTCTCAACATAACTGAGAACCAGCTATTTGATTTAACAAAAAAATGCCTTCTGAAGTGCATTTGGGCATTAAAAAGGAATTATTAAAATGCAGTACTAACCCAAAAGTTGTAGCTCTTACACAGAAAAAAAAATGCAGGTCTAGTTTGTTAACTCTTTCTGGAAGGTTCTTTTCTTCAAATGGAAGCTTTTACCTACATCTCAAGGAAAAGAGAAACAACAACTGAAACCTTAACTTCTGACAAGCACTTTTCTGACAAGTTTTTTTTTTTATATCTAAACATTTGATGTTTTATTGGATTTTAGTGGCAAGGTTTTGGCAGCAGAGCAGCTGCACTGTGACTTCCATGAGAAGCTGCCAGAAGCTTTCTCCAGGTCTGACAGAGCCAATGCCAGCCTGCTCCAAGATGGACCCACCACTGGCCAGGGCCGACCCCATCAACAGCAGTAGGATAACTTCTGGGATAACTTATTTAAGAGGACGGAGGGGAAAAAAATTGAGCAGAAACAACTGAAGGCAGAGAAGAGAGGAGTGAGAATATGTGACAAAAACAGCTGAGGAGACTGCACACACCAAGGTCAGTGAAGAAGGAGAGGCAGGAGGTGCTCCAGGCCCCGGAGCTGAGATTCCCTGCAGCCTCTGGTGTAGATCATGGTGAGACAAGATGTGCCCCTGGAGCCCATGGAGGATCACAGAGGAGTAGGAGCCCCACACACTGGGGAGGCCCAAAGGAGGAGGTGATCCTGTGGAAAGCTCACACTGCACCAGGCTCCTGGCAGGTGGTGGTGTGGAGAGGTGGTGGTGTGGAGAGGTGGTGGTGTGCTCCTGGGGGGCTGTGGAGAGGAGCCCATGCTGGAGCAGGACTTGTGACTCAATGGGGACACCATGCTGGAGCAGTACACAAAGTGGTCTGTGGGATGGAGTCCCTTTGGAGCAGTTCATGGAGAACTGTCTCCCATGGGAGTGAACCCATGCTAGAGCAGGGGAAGAGTGTGAGGAGTCTTCCCCCTGAGGAGGGAGCAGCAGACACAACATGTAATGAACTGACCTCAATCCGTGCTACACCTTCTTCCACCCCAGTGACACAGAGGTGTCACTGGGGTGGAAGAAATACGCAATTCCAAAGTAAAATTAAACCCAAAATGAGGGAGGGGTGGGGAGAGTGTGGTTTTAAGATTTGGGATAATTTCTTGTTTTTCTATTCCTATTTTAATTGGTAATAAGTTACATTTCTATATCTCCAGCTCAGTTCTGGTTTCCTCATGATGGTAAATGGAGTGATCTCTTCCTGTCTTTATCTCAATCCATGAGCCTTTCTCTCCCTTGCCCAGCTGAGAAGGAAAGGGATCAAGCAGCTTTTGTGGGCACCTGGAATTCAGCCAGGGTCAGCCCACCATAGGTCATTCTGACTCTTCAAGATGTGTGTCTGCACAAAAGGAACGTCAATTAAAGCTATAAAAGATACAAAAAGGTATAAAACAATAAAAATATTCCTTACAATTTGTTGGTTAAAAGTGACTTTTGAGGCAACAATCCAAAAGAGCTGGCTTTCTTTTAGGGCACTTTTGTCATAAATAGTTTTCAATTCAAGGAGTTTATCCTAAATAATCAAATGGGAGTTAATGTAAAACAACAATCAGACTTTTCATTTCTGGAAGAGGGAAACAACATGGAAGAAAAATTGCAGGTGATAATAATACTGATCTTATATTGTTTCCATCTGCTAGTAAAAAAGGGTAAAATTAGAAGTCTCAGGAATTCCCATAGGAACAAATCTTAACAAACATAACATGAAGCTCCAATACAGTTAAAATTTTTGTAGGATATCTGCAAGAAACAAGTTTGACAATCATATATAGCCTTATTAAAAATATATTTCGTTTAATACTGGTTTTCATAGCTAAAGAAGTAGCTTTTTAACTCTCAGATTGCTGATTCCTGCGGAGCATGCAGGCCTGCCAAGATTAAACAGGAGTGCAAATACAAAGCACTGTTGCTATCTGATTAATTAAACTTAATACAGTCAGACTCAGGAAAGAATTGTAGCTGACCTTGGGAAGTTTAAGTCTTGATAAATTGATACATCCTGCTCTTCAAGGCGTTTTTTTGCAGGTATGAATGAAAAGTTATATGTATTTTTAAGCCTGTGGATATTTTTCATAGGGAAGACAAGACTTTATAGCAAGAAAATTATTGCTTTCTTGATCTGACTTACCATAAAAAATCCTGCAACTGTAGGTGTCTTTGGACTTTGTTGCAGTCAAACGAGATTCTTTCACAGAAGAGCTCAGAATGAGGGAAAAAGAATAGATCTGCTGCTGTTTAAACTATTAACAAAGTCATTTGAATTTTACTATCTGCTACATGGAAACCATGCGTGCCCCCACACAGATCATTTGCTGCATTTGTGAGATTATCCAGTTTCAGGGAATTGTTCAGTTATGAAATGTGAACAACTTTAACGGAATTAAATTAGTGTCAGGTAAACGACCCCTTTGACCTTCAAGACTCGCATATATCAATCAGTACTTAAAAAGAGAGCCGGTGACTGCGGCAGGTGCCACGAGATGGCAGTGCTCCAAAGAATTTGGTTCTCTGGATTTCAAGGATTAAACGAATTCAGCAAAGAATTTTAGTATGGGCTCTTTTTTAAAATTCTCTTCCTTTCTGGGGAATGTAGCTCTCAAAGTAAAACTTCCTTCCCCAGAATTTTTACTAATTTATAAATTTTAAACTCACCTTCATTTCCTCAACCTGTTGACTACTTGAAAAATCAAACCACTATCAACTTCAAATCCCATCCTCCCATAGATTCTACAATTAATCTCTTCTAGTTCTACTCCCATATAACTCCTTCAACTTCCTGCTTATTTTAAGGGGTTCTGTCCTTCACTCTTCTCTTCTTCTTCTATTCAGTGTCTAGTAATGTCTAGTCAAAGACCCCTTTCCATGGTAATCAATTATGGTATGATTAATCACTGCTCTGTACGAACAGAAATGTCAGATGATCTTTCTCTTAGGGGTGTGAAGCTGCCACTTTTAGTTCAGCAAGGCTGACAGAAAATAATCTAATGAGCCTTTGCCTTTTCAACATTCATGGCCTCCTCACTACTTTCTTTCTTCATTCACTATGGCAGCACAGAATCAGAACACAAGTATCATTCACAACATTCTCAAATCAAACTCTTTTTCTAATATCTCCACAAAGGTATCTCATTTCATACCCTGCTTGCTGCAGCATCAGTTTCTTTAGCCTAGATAAACATCACCTTGCTGTGTTCACAGTCATTCAAAGTGCCACCACAAAGATCATAGTGCTTCCTTGGACAATTATCCCATTCTTTGAAGTAACAGAAGGAAAAAAAAAAATTAAAAAAAGATACTCCTTTGCTTTCAAAATCTTCACAGCCTTTTTGGTTTTTTTTTTTCATCTCTAGAACAGTAAAATGACAACTTCTACATTTATGACTTCCAAGTCCATCAGTGAATTCCTAAGTTTGGGGGATTCCTTTCTGAACACATTTTTGCCCACCATCATAGTGCCTCTTACACCCAAGAAATGCTCACAAAAGCCATTGATTTATTCTCACAAGAATTTCCCTAATTCCTATCCCACCATGCCCTGCAAAATAATTAGTGACTGGGAAACTGGTATGTTGAGATCCCTGTTTACAATGCTGAGCAGAGTCCTTATTCTCATGAAGTCCTTATATTCTCTGAATATATCTGTCCAACAGACAGAAAATGCTGCTGAATCAAAAGCAAACACTCTAACAAAGGCCACGAATTATGTTTTTATGGTACCCAAATTGCTGACAAAAGCAGATCTCACAAAAACCAAAGGGAAACATCAAGGCCTAATCCTGTAGCCTGAAATGATGCCATCCTTGATGCTTAGGATAATCTTGACTTCATCGGAAGAATTCAATTACTAAAAACTTCCATAAAGCAATTTGTGGATTCAAATTTTAAAAGCAGAGAGAAGCATCATTATTAGCAAACATGACCTTCTAAATAATACAGATAATAAAATTTCATCAGTATATGTGCACCGAGCTCAAAGCTGGCTGGATGAAGCTCAGGTTATACCTCAGAAAGAAATCTAGCCTTGATATGAAGGCTGTAAATAATGGATCACTGCAGAACCTGCTACTTTCATTGCTATACATTGAAATATTATAGCTACTCTCAATTTACCTAGACTGAAGCCTCAACTACTGGATCTCTTATGTTTTTGTTTAGCAAATCCTGTTGCATCAGGATGTATGCCATACAGATACCATATTCACCTCAACTCTGTCTCTCTCTCATGTGTAAAACCTACATAATGCTCTTTTAAATCTTAATACAGAACTGGTAGTCAAGAAATAGAACACACAAGAATTGGCACAATCTGTTTGCTCCCCTGGTACACCATTTGAATGCTCTGTTAAGTGCATTAAGTGCACAACATTCCTGAAAACATTCCTATGGAAGGAGAATCACAGACAACAGGAAAGCAGCTGCCCCTCTCTAGAACTTAGATCCTCCAGGGGCTGCAGGCAGATATTTCCCTCCAATTCAAATCCAGGATGTAAAGCCCTCTTCTAAGGGTTGATGCATCCATTCTTTCAAGAAAGGGCACGGTGATTTTTCTTTCTTTTATAAGAGGAAAAAGAGCAGAGATGTGTATTTCCACCTGTTTATGATATTATTGAAACATAGAGTCGGGGTAAGAGAATTCATTGCTTATCTGAGGATTCAAAACTCACCACTAGATTATTTGACCATTCAGGGTACAGGAAGTTGTGTCATTGAGCAGAAAAGAATGCAAAAGCCATGCAGCCAAGAGAGAGAACAAGTGCTGACATGACTATCTCACTTATTTGAGCACTTACCTGGAACAGGAAAGCTCTGTATAATATTTCTAATCCCAAAACTTCTTTTCTATATTATTGGTAATGTCTCACAGCCTTTATTTTAAGATACACATGTTTAATTTAAAGTTCAGAGATTGTTACAGAGACATCTTCTGTTGCTTATCTTTCAAAACTGTAAAGCTTCTTTCAGAATTACTGCTTTTCAGGATACAATCTCCCCTCCTGCAAAGTATGACCCTAATTGCCTATTCTTGTCCTTATGACCTTGCATTTGGCTGCACTAAAGTGTGTGTTTTTCAAGAGAACCCAAGTTAACAAGCTACACAAATTGCCTTGTAAAACTGACCAAGTCTTATCCTTATTTACCACTCTACCATTCTTTAGTCACTACAGATTTTATAAGCAATATTTGGTATTTTTGGAGCTGGTCACGCACAGAAACTAGAAGTTGCAAACTTCCAGTCTCAAAAACCATCAGGAAAACCTTGAGAGTATTAAGGTTCCAATTCTGAATTTTTTGGTATTACTATGTGAACAAAAAAGACAGAAAAAAGGAAAAAATAAATAAACAATGAAAAAAAGAATATGCTTCATATTGATTCATATGCACATTATTAAATGCAAAACACATTAAAAAAATTTAAAACCATTTTGGAATGCACTACCATCAAAGATAAAAATTGGTATATAATAACATGATAAAATGGGGTAGGGTTGTTCCAAAATTCATTTATGTTTCATCACTTTTTGTAGAACAAATTTTTTGAAAGATCCCTTCTTAATGCTACCTCAGCCTTAGAAAAATTAACTATGGTACATTTTGTTCTACTTCAGCTCCTCATTCATTAAACATTCTGCACTTACCATATGACTAGCTATTATATATGCAATTAATATTTTGAATACAAGTTTTTCTAGGTCCCAGTTCTATATGTGCTTCATTTTGTGCATGTGGGAGCTCAACAGAACTACACTCAATTAGTTAAAGTTATGCCTGTTCCTGAGTGTTTGTAGAGTCAGGACTGAGGTAAGACTGTCTGTGATAAAGAGCTGGTACGTGTGTACTTTAAACTTTTTACTACTGCAGAATTTTACATTCACAGAAAGCCTACTGTATTTGTTTAGTATTTCTTCTCATTTCACTGGGACCTCATGTGAGTAGAATATATTAATAACCTAAATTGTAGCATATAACTTATACGTCAACAAGGTGCAATTTATTTTTAAAAACAAACAGTACATTTTACATTCTAAGCAAGATACAAGTCTTTTAGTACCCCTCTTCTACTTATTTTAAAACACATCTACCAAATAAGGGAAATTTTTGGATCTTTTTCTTTGCCACTTAAAAATTACAAAATCCTGGAACACCATAAATGTTATTTTTCAACATGTAATCCTGTACATTAATAAAGTAATTAAATCATAGAAACTCTGAAAATAAGTAAGTTCATACCTTTTTCTTTCAACTTGCTCCATCAATTAGGTTCTTCCTCCTTCATGTCGTCTGCTGTAAATGACATCTTCTCTCTAAAACATGATAAAACTGAAGCAAATAAGGAGGCAATATGAAAATAAGAAAAGCAGATGATGAATTCCTGGATAATGTTGACCTCTAAAAATGAAAAAAATACATCAAGAATCTTAATCTCTAGATTCTTATGTATGTTAGTTGATCAAATATTGCATCATGACATACATCAGACCGCAGTATATAAGCTGCAAACAAAAAAACTTGGTATAAAGAGACTGGTCATTTCTATTTGAAGTAAAGACCATATTATTTAGAAAAGAAATACAAAGTTAAATAATTGGTAATAAATCTAAAAGAAAAAAATAAGTGCAGCAGTCATAATTTTCCTCTCTCAGCTTAAGAAGGTCTTTGTTGCACTGAAAATTTAAACGAAGTAACACAGATTTACAGCTTAAATTGGGTATTTGCATTAATGTTCTGTGAAAACATTAAATACACATTAATCTTTAAATACTCTCTCAGGACAGAATACCTTGTAAATAGCCTTAAAATTTTGAATTATTTTTATTATATGCTATCAGTTGGAATTCTTCCTAGATTTTCAATTCAGCTGTTGATTTTAGAGGAAATACTGGGTCTTTGACTATCTTTGAAAAGTTAATAACTGAAAAATTCTGCTATTTAACTCTTCCATCTAAGTTGTACTAAAGGTGATGAAAGTTTATTGACTTCCACAGGCCATGGATCAAATTCTAAAAACAGTCTCCGGCTACTGTATGGACTCTACAAAGTTAATAAATGTCTAATGTGCAGACAGTTACAATGTGAAGAGCAGTATATGAAAAATGCCTGAAATGTAAAAAAAAAAAAAAAACAGAAATTATTCCAGAAATATATGCTACTTTAATTCATAAGTGCCTTCATATTTTAGGAGTAGACCCCAGATTAAAAAGGTTAAATTCCATTTTGAAATTACACTGAACACTTTCAACAACTTGGTTTTTTGTTATAAAGACCTATGCCTTATGCTATAAACAGATATTATACAAAGGAAATCAGCAACAATTACAAAATGAAGTAAAGAAAAACACAAGATTGATTTATCATGCAACACATATTCATGTCATAAAAATATTTTACATTTCCTTACAATAAAAAGAAACAGCAAGAAAAGAAGTCACATATGTTAAGAAAAAATCAGTGTAATATAATAGAACTTTGACTTACCATCAAAAAATTATGACATGAAGTATATATAGGCACATATACTCTCTGGGCACATATACTCCATCCTATGGGAAAGACTGAATAAATCTCTTCATTTTAATTAAAACTACTCAAAATAATTTTTTCAAGTCATTCAACTTTAATATATAGAAAAGTGCCTAGCTACCTTATGCTTCAACACAACAGTTTCACAGATTTTACAATCCAAAGCCTCTACTGAAAACAACGGCTTTTTTGCCTGAATGAAAATAGAATCAGGGTTGTGAAATAAAATGTGCAAGTTAAACAGGAAAATCAATCATATAATCAAATCAATCATATAATTCATTAGATTTATTAGGATTTAAGGCATTCTTAGAGCAAGTCCATATGATGCAAAGGAATTAATTTTTTTAAATAATTGAACAGGTTAGCAGAATGACTTGAAATAAGAGAATAACTTTTATAATAGAACAGCTGTTCTGATGTATGAGATTAGAGATCAATGATTTAATAAGTAGATCATATTAATTTAAAATTAGAAAGAAATATTTCCCACTGCTTTTTTAACTCAATAGCAAGTATATAATCTTCATAAGTGTTTGTAGTAGTTTAGGATGCTCTAACACATATCAATTTCCCTACGATGCAATTACCATACAGTTAAAACTTGAAAATAAAAATGTCAAAAAATTTAACTCAGAACTTACAACATTTAGAATTATTTCTGTGAACAATGGCTGGCCAAATAATTTTTAAATTTCTAGGGATTTTTTCTCTATGTTTTATCATTTACTTTAAATAAATGTAAACCAACCAAAACCAATTTGAATACTATTTTAATTGCATTACCATTGCTGCTCTTGTGTAGAAGTTATCGTTTCATTGAATGAACTAAACGAACGCTTTATCAATGTAAACTGAAATATTTGGGGCATGCTGCAGGTAAAGGTGAATGTTTTTACAGCACACACTCTCCTAAAACAGACTATTTATCATTCTTTGGAAAAGGGGACATGAAAAAACAATACTATGTGTGTGGCCTACATTACCTTCACTTAATGCACTAAATACACGTTTTTTAGAAAATTGTGCAGTTTCTGCACCATTGATAATCTGACAGTAAGTATTTATTGAAGGTAAAACACTCATTGTCTGTTGACACTATTTGTTTTAATATATAATCTTGCTAACCAAATGATCTTTAAGCAATGCAGATAAGCAATGGCATGCAAAGGGTCACTTAAATGCCAATTTGACTGTTTCATAAACGTAAGCATTCTTTTCCCATGACTATTCTCAGCTACTTAATTGAAAGTATTATCCATTTACAAACTTAAGGCCTGCCATAAAAAGGCTCTCTTCTGTATCCAATAGACCTTTCAGGACCCTAAGAACAACAAAATCTAATAAATAAAGGTTCCTTTTCTTTCCCTCTTTTCTTATAGAAAAGCGAAGAAGTAACCTATGGTCCATCTAAACAAAGCTATCTGTAAAGATCTTATTAGCAGTGGGGACCATAAAACTGCAGAGTCTGACTTGGCATGGGATGGACAGGATCAGGTAAATTAGGACACAGTCTGTACTGCTTTTGTCATCCACACTCCTACTAGAGAATGACAGATACAACCTATGACAAGAGCAAGGTAATAAGCAGTTGTCCTTAAATTACAGCTCTCCATGTAAAATCTCCTGAATTTCAGACAAGCACTGACTGTAATACAAATTCAAGTTAATGAATTTTTAATACATCTTCTCTATTTAAAGATGATGACTTACAGCTGGCATTGCTTATATTAAATTTGTGGTATTTTCCATTGTTTGTTTTTAATTATTTTGATTAGATTATTCTTGGAATTGTATGGACAAAAGCAACCCCCACATAAGCAACTTCAGTTTCTGCTGCAGTCAAGAGAAGTTTCATCTGCATATAACAGGACTGGAGGGCTCCTATGGGTTTTAAAAAACATATCACAACTATTTCAAGAAGACAAACAGAAAATTAAACTAGAGATACCAAACTAAAACTGATCATTTAGATCAGGAATGGTAAGTGTTCAGATCCAAACTTGAAGGATGGCATCGTTTCTTCCCCACGCTTGGCAATATTGCTATGCACCAATAACTTCATATATTTTCAGGAATTTTTTTTATAATTATGAAATTAGTGTTAAAAATTACTTGACATTTGAAGCCTGAGGAGCCAAATATTTTGGCAGGTCGTGCTCTTCTTGTAGCTCTTTCTGAACTTCATCTTGTTTAATTTTTTACATTGTTTTTCCTCCTATATGTAGCCTATCCAAGGATGGAGCTAAAATGTTCATAAACAGCAGATAAACACAGTATTACCAACTGCTGAGTTACACAGCAGTTTTTCACACCCACTCTGGAACAATGGCACACAAACAGCTCTGACCATCAGAAAAATGCAAATGAGCTAAACTACAGTGGTTTGAACTGCTGTCATTACACATATCACAGCAGTGCCCACAGCTATTCAGTACAATAAATAAACAGAAAACTGAAATAAAACAAAATTTCCAGTATGCTATACCTAAATTTTTCTTTCTGAATAGTATATAAGATTGGTGTATTTCATAATATTGCAATGTGAATAATCAAATTAGCATCAAAATAATATTAATATGCAGAACTAATAAACTTAGAAGAGTATGAACACATCTGCAATTTTTGTTGTGTTTTTAAGCAAATTCAAACATACATACAGTTTAAAGGACAGTACTTTTTGAAAGTTTCTTCAAGGTTACATTTACTAAATACAAGAACTCCAGTAAGAATATGTAAGGAATTCCTACTGTTTTCACCCACAGCTGTTCATTCCTAATTATTAGTTGTGCTTACTTTCACCAAAACTGGTTTTTTACACAGCAAAATAAATAACTGGCACAAGTTGAATAAATAATAATAAAAAAGAGTTGTAAAGACAGAAATTCATCTAGATCTCTTATCCTCTTTGTAGAATACCCCCACAAAGGAATTTTGCCCAGTACAGCTCATAGCAATCGGTAGTATACTGATAGTAAAATAGGATCAAAAGCAAACAGCAAAGAAAAGGAACTACTGAAGGCTTCACTGCTGCCAAAGTGTCTGCATCTGATTCACAAAACTGAGCCTCAGAATCTACACCCTTGTGCTGCTTTTGCCATGTTGTGATGACCTCCAGTGATCTAGTCCAACCTCAGCGATTTCAGAGTTCTGTTTCCTGCATCTTCTTAAATATCTTTAAGACAGACTAGCAGTGCCATCAATAGAAAGGATTCTTCTCAACTCCACCTAAAAGCTTGTATATGTAACAAAATAAAACGGGTTCAAGAAAAAAAAAAAGAAGTATAGCATCAAAAAGAAACAAAACAACACAGGGGGGAAAATAAAATTTGAAGCGCTTTGTTTTGAAAAAGTCTATCTCAATATGAAAACCAGGTCCACTTTTGGGCCCAGCTCTTCCTACTACACCATGGTAATTACTTCTGCAAGTCTGGGAAGGCTTGCAGAAGATACCTAAATGAGTCACTACCTTGTGAAAAGTCTTATTCAAAATTAAAATTTCTTCATATGTTGTCAGTTTATTTTTGAAGCACACAAAACTGTTTATGTCAGCACATCCATGAAAAAAGACAAAGGAACAAAGTCAGATTTTTAATGTTTAGCAGAGAAACAGAAAGCTGATCAAAATTTTACACAGACAGAATAAGCTAACAAAATTCTAAACTACAGAATAGCTTTAAAGTAATATGTTTACCTGAAAATATATCAATAAAATGCACCAAGCATAAGACTACGATCTTTTCATTTGAATGTCACATAAGTTTCCATCATGATCTCCTGTCAAATTCAAAGGAAAAAAGTAACTCGGATTCATTGCCATTTCCAGCTTTTGAAATGTCTAGATACTCATTTTTTTAAAAAAAAACTACTCAAGTGACATCCAAAGAAACAGAAGATACTCAAAAACATTTGATGTCTTAGACACCAATATAGCTAATTGAAACAGCCAAAACTAAAACTACAGCAGCTGTTGCTTTAAAATCATGATTCAAAGTTCTGTGATCTCACCTGTTTTGTGAAACACACCATGGAGAGGAGACTTCAACACTCTCTTGTTAATGAATAATGGAGGCTGTACTAAGCAGAGGGGAATTCCCTTAAAACTAAAGTCAGAGAACATGACCCAGCACACTCACTATTACATGAACTCTTTAAATTTATATAATCTCATATTTTATTCAATATTTTTTGTAGAAACACCAGTGAACTAGCACACAACCTTTTAAATAAAAACATTTCTGCAATTCAGTTACAAATGCAACACAAATTACAGTGACTAAAGCAAATAGCTGCATTTTTCATCTGACTGCTTTGTATATAATCAAATTTGCAAGTTCATCAACACAATCAATCAGTTTTTCTTGAAATTGCATGGGGTTTGGAGGTCACCAAGCAAAGCAAAATAATTCTGAAATCATACGTCATAACAACATGCCAATGAATAGTCTTCTATAGAAATATGAACATATAGTACATTGTCATTATTTTCTCTAAAAATAGTTCTGCTAAGGATGCATTAGAGCATTTAGCTAGTTCATATGTGATTTTAAAACCATTTCTCTTTTTTTTTCTAAAAATTTATCTCCACTCATCTTTCTGTGTGTAAAAGTGAAAGCATGCACTTTCAAGTTCAATAATAAATTTGGATGATGTAGTACTTGTGTTAAATACAACCAAATGTATGTTATGTTGTCAGGTGCCAATCTTGCAAATTACTTTCTCTTGTAAGATCACTGAACACACATTGATGAGCGTTGTTGCAATAGCATCCCTACATTACCAAAATGCCAAGCTGCCCAAAATATTTAATACTGTCTAAAAAACATCATCACAGTATCCCAGTACTGTTAAATGACTAGGAAACTGTTTTGTTGTCAAATAGTACTATATAATTTAGAAGGAATAAGTAATCTTATTATAGTCTTTAGTATTATAAAAATTACCATTGATGACACTGTAACCTGTATTGTTAATACATCATTTGGCATATTTAGATTAGCAACCAGCAGATGAACTGATTTTGCAGAGTATAGTCTTCAAACTACCATAAACACCATTATTAATGCCTTCTTTGCCTCACTCTTTGACAGTAAGACTAGCTCCTCTCCAGGTACCAAGAGTCCTAATCTGAAAGACAAAATGAAGCCCCCGTGATCCAAGGGGAGAACATCAGTGACCTAATACATCACTTAAACACACAAAAGTTTATGGGGACAGATGGGATCCACCCAAAAGTACTGAGGGAACTGTTGGAAGGGCTCACCAGGTGGCTTGTAATCATTTACCAGCAGTCCTGGTAAATAAACGAGGGAGATCCCAGTTGACTGAAAGGTAGTAAATGTTATGCTCTTCTACAAGAAGGGACTGAAGGAGGATCCAGGGAACTACAGGCCTGTCAGTCTCAGTGCCCAGAAAGGTCATGGAGAGGATCATCTTAAATGCCATCACGTGGCATGTACGACGAGGGGATCAAGCTCAGCCAGCACGGGTTTGTGAAAGGCAGGTCCTGTTTGACTCACTTAATCTCCTGTGACAACAGGAGATGTCCTGTTTGGTGTGAAGTAAAGGCGGTCGATGCTGTATTCCTGGACTGCAGTCAAATTTTTTCACCATTTGCTACAGCACACTCATGGAGAAACTGGCTGCTCATGATTTGGACAGATGCATTTTTCACTGGTTAAAAACTGGCTTGATGGCCAAGCCCAGAGAGTGGTGGTGACAGGAGTTGCACATACCTGGTGACCTGTCACCAGTGGTGTCCCCCTGGGCTCACTATTATGTCAGTACTGCTAAACATCTTTATTGATGATCTAGATGAGGGGACAGAGTACACCTTCAGCAAGTTCTCAGACAACACCAAGTTGGCCAGGAGTGATCTGCCTGAGGGTAGGAAGGTTCTAGAGAGGGATCTGGACAGTCTGGATCAATGGGCCAAGATCAATTGTATGAGGTTCCATGAAGCAAATTGCCTTAAATTTTAGTCACCAGTCCTGCCCTTGTGTCACAATAACCCCAGGCAGTGTTAGAGGCTGGGACAGAGTAGCTAGAAATCTGCCCAGTGGAAAACAGTGGCAGGACATGATCCAGTGTGTGTGCCCAGGTGCCCAAAAAGGCCAGTGGCACTTGGCCTGTACCAGTGGGGCCATCAGGACCAGGGCAGTGATTGTCCCCCTGCACTGGACACTGGTGAGGCCACACCTCAAGTTCTGTGTCCAGTTCTAGGCCCCTCACTGCAAGAAACACATGGAGGTCCTGGAGCGTGTCCAGAGTACAGCAGAACTCACAAACCATCTGAAGCACAAGTCTTGTGAGGAGTGGCTGAGGGAGCTGGAGGTGATTAGTCTGGGGATATGGGACAGAGGAGACCTTATCACTCTCTACAGCTACCTGAAAGGAGGTTGTAGTGAGGTGGGAGTCGGTCTCTTCTCCCAGGTAACAAGCATTAAGACAAAAGGAAATGGCCCAGGTTGCACCAGGGGAGGTTTACATTGGACACCAGGAAAAATGTCTTCACAGATAGGTTTGTCAATCTTTGGAACAGGCTGCCCAGGGAAGGGGCATTCCTGGAGGCATTTGAAAGAGATGTAGAGGTGGCACTCAGGGACATGGCTTAGTGAAGGATTTGGCAGTGTTAGGTTAATGGTTGAACTCAATGGTCATAGAGGTTTTTTCAAAACTGAATGATTAATATTAATTATATGAAACATTACCATCAAGTACAGATGGCAAATGAGATTTCTGAAATATTGTACTTCTACTGATGTACTGGAAACATTTTTGACATGTAAACAGAAAATATTATAAGGAAATTTTTTTTAAATTAAGATTTTTTTTAAAACAATATAATTCAATTTTCATCCATTTTCTTCAACAGAACTCTAACCCATTTAACAGGAGTAATTTTGCTACCACAAAGCTTCTAGGTAATATTAATCCTTCTCTGTAGAATAATGCCTGCCAGCTGAAACTGCTCAGGTGACTTAGGGCTCTGCTGCATGTCCACTGAAGCCCCACGGCAGAATGCAGTGCTGGGACTGATGGGGAAATTCTGTCATCTCTTTGTGACTCACTCCTAGAGATTCCCCGTCCCTTACTCTTCAGAATAAACTGTGCATCTTTGGTTCTTGGCTGACCAGGAAAATTGGCTGCTAATGCTCTGGAATTCTAGACATATGCCTACCTCTCTTCTTTTTCCACTCAGCTTGAAGACACGCAATCAGGACCAAACTACAATCAGTGGAAGGAGCTAAAAAAAGCAGCAGAAACAAGGCCCTTAGACATTCAGATGTTTTCTCACCTGACTAGACCTCTGCTTTATGACAACTAGACCTTGAAACAACAAATTCACAAATATTGGGCAATCAAAAAACATTCCATGTGTGTCTGTCTCATCCTCTTTTCATCCTGATCTCTTTCTTCTCAACACCTGTATCTGTGTTTCCATGTAGCTTTTCCAACCTTGTTTATCTCATTTATTTAAGTTTAGGCCAAAGCTATCTGGTACCTCTGCACATAACACTGCCTGGTAGAAACAAATCCAGTCTTGGTTGTTCTCTCACTATATCATTGTCAATGTAATAAATAGTGTTATTTGTTTCACAATAAGGGTAAATAACAATTTTAAGGCAAAGTAATCATTTACATCAAAGTTGTGGAAGGAATTAAGTTAGGGTTTTATTTTAGTGTTTGGTTATAGTTTTGGAATACTAGAATGCTAAAAACTGACAACATATGAGAAAAGATACTATTCCATCTTGGCAACAAATGTGTTCTACTGTCTGCATACACTTGATACATGTTCTCTACTGAAAATTCTAAGCTTTGTGGAATTGATATACTAATGACAGGTTTTGTCATGTGAAATATCACAAAACTTAAAGGATATTTAGCATTAAACTATTTTCTAGGAAGGTATCCACTTGTTAAATGTAGATTAGGATTCTATTTATACATTGTTCCATGTGTAATCTTCTTTCCAATCTCATAAAGAAAAGCCTAACCCAACATCTGACCGAATGAACCTTAATTGGTTTTTTCCTCTAACCTTAAGCTGCAAGACCAGTATGAAGACCTGTTTTATAGAAAATCTTTTTTTTTTTAAAGAGCAGGTGGTAAGAAAACAGCTTGCAGACCTCTGCTATAAAGTATCAGAACCCTAAGCATGGGAAAAACACTACCATCTCACAATAGTACTAAACCTGCTTCACCTGCTTATTATGTGTTAACAGCTCATCTTTAGGCCAAGATTTATTTTCTGCTGCTTGAGATTCTTTCTGAACTTCTGAGGGAAAGAGAAAAATAATTGGTGTAAAAGATGAATGTAAAAAAACATTTAAAGCATTTTTGTCTTCCCTGACAGGTAATTCAGTACAGAATTTATTATATGCAATTATTCTTTCAAAATCTACAAAATACATAGAACATTGTATCAATTTTATCTGAAGCCAAATATTTCCTCAATATTTCCTCAGCTAATTTGATTTCCAAAAAATAAACATAGTAATAGGAAAAGGACCTACAATGATTAACACTAAATAATAGCATTTATAAAATTTCTTATCAAAAGTCTGGTTTGTTTCTCCTACAGACTGCACTGGTAAGAAAAAGAGCTAAATATAAGAAGAAACATATATGAGAAATTTATATGAACAGATGTATGATCCTTTAAAGCAAATAAATCAGTAATGCCTCTAAACATTAAGCAATTCCCCAAACATATCTAAGTTCAAATATTTGAATTTTGAAAACACTTTGAATGACAAGAATAGAATGATGGGCACTAATACATATGAATATAGATGGATATCTTATGATTCCATTTCCCTAATGAGCATGCTACTTAATAAAAGCCAAATTCTTTATAACCAGCAGTTGGAAAATCAAATCCCATATGAAAAGGAAAGAACAAGAGGCACAAAAAAGAAAGAGAAAAATAAGAGTATACTTGTGATTTATGAAGTACCAAAATGTTTTCAAGGAGTGTCGAATTTCCTTTTCATTTTTATCAGTTTAAAATATGAACTACCTATCTTAACAACTCACAAGCAAATAGAAGCACTATAAACTTATTATATTTTAACATTCCTAGATAATTCAGAATGTTACCAAGCTTGCTTGGTGAAAACTTGGCAGGACTTGAGGTCCATTTTTTATTTCCTCATGTTCTATTGGTGCCGATTGTATAAGCAAGAGAAGAAAACTAGTGTTAAACAAGAATGCTAAAATAAAATTATATTACTGCCTTACAGAAAAAAACAGCATCAAAGGAAGATATATGTGTAAATTAAATTTTGAACCTTCATTACACAAATTAGTTTGAAAGAAACAAGTGCATTCAGATACAAACGATCTTAGGCTCATCTTTTGCAAACATTTACATACATGTTTAACACTTTACTATAAATGACTCCTCCATGGAACTGCTCATAGTAGGGAAGTTTACAGGCTGAGTGCAATTCTCAGTTAATCATTTTCTCCAGAGGAGAAAATTATAATTCCTGCACTAGCAAGAAAGCAATTACAAAATTTAAAGTTGTTTTTAGTTCACAAACATACTATTCTTGCTCGTCAAAGCAGTGGTTCAATAATTCCCCCTTTTGGATGAAAAAAAAAAAGAAGAAGAAGAAATAAAATGCAGCAGCAGCTCTCATCACAGGTGGTAGTTTTAAGGGCAGTGCGTGTCCTGAGCTCCTGGTTAGCACACATAGACTTTACCCATTGAGCCACACACTGCCTTGAGGAGCCCAGTGCTAAAGATAGCAACAACAAACAAGTATCACATCTAAGCTACATTTAATTTGAGAGTACTGATCTTTAAAACTGCTACTGAAACATTAAATATTTCTGGGGAAAGAAGCCACAAGCTAATGCAAGAATGAAGTAAAGCTACCAGTTGAACTTGTATTCGAAACAGTCTGATACACCATAGTTTACTGACACTATAAATGTCCACTTGCTTTTTAATGTAAGAATCTTCTACATGGTAGAATTTTTATTCCACTGAGTGGCTTGTCCTCCTATCAATTTAAAAATATTGGTTTCCAAGGCTTAGTCTTTTTTGCAAAACTTTAATATCATGTAAAAAATGGTTTGAATTGTAACATTTTTCTTGTATATTAGAAAATGAAAAGGAAAAATGGAGTCTGTAGGCTAACAAAAAGTGATGCATAAGAAGTGTGGCATATAAAGCCACAAAAATGTAAACTACAAAGCCATAGAAAGCTATGGCCTTGCATGTACATGTTGTACATGTTGGTGCCTTATTATTAACCAAAGCCTTAGTAATTTATCTACCTTTGACAGATAAGACAGCTTAAGAAACAAACAATTCATATTACTTGTTTTTTTCATCACCATAAGAACAACACACTTAAGTAGAGGAGTGGAGAAACAACTCGGAATAAAAGAAAGAGATTCAGCATTGTCTTCTCAAGCTATACCAACCAACCTCCCTCTTCTTTGCAATACATGCATGTTTTCAAGCATGGTGATTACCAAGGACAATTAATTACTACAGTCCATCTAAGCCAACTGTGATTCTCTCCCTATGCAATTTATCCAACTCGTGGAAGCAAAGAGAAATTTTCACAAAGCCCTTCACTCAACCTGGCTGGATCAACTTATGTTTCTAAAGTATTGCATAATATGCAAATTTTACATATTAATTTTCCTGCTCTATCAAAACCAACAGAATTATATGAGCAAATATTATCTTAATTTCATTTTAGACACCTGTACATGGTATGTGATTGCTTTCCTTTGTTGGGTGTGGTGTTTTCTCCTTTGTCCACTCACCCTGGCTGAATCACAGGCACAATGCTATTGTGTTATTTTAATAAAATTATGTGTACTGTCAATATACATACTATGGGCTGTGTGTTTGCATTAACAAAAACAAGGCCAAAGAGGTGTGATCTGAACTTTGGGAGATAAAAGAACTGTGGCAACTCTTAATTCCTGTGGGAATCAGTTCTTGAATGTTCTGCCCCTCGTTGAGGAAGATGGTTCCTGCACCAGTATTTTAACCTAAGAAGTGATCAAAACTTCTACTGTCTCTTTAAAAAAAATCTTTAATTAGACATAGTATTCCTCCCAGAAGTGTAGAAAATTATTTAGGATCTCCAGCACTTTGATAACTTATTATAAACCATTTTAACATTTCCAGCCATTTTTCTATGTTTGTGGTACCCTTTGTAGTTGAAAAGTCTTTTATGAAGTTTATGAACCCTTACATAAATAGAACTAAGGATTTATTATTGTTGTTTGGTTTGGGTTTTGTTTGTTTTTTAATAATTGCCTCTAAATATATCTGATTTATATATTTTTATCTGGTAACTCTCTGATTCGTCATTTGATAGTTACACGCTATTGTAGGAAATTATTTTCCTCTCTGTTTTGAATAAGAAAGTACAGAAACGACCCTGATAAATGGTGAAACAAAGTCATTCAAGATGTGTGAGTATGCAAATATGTTTTAACAGGGTGAATTTATTCAAGTTGTTCATACACAAACATAGCTAATGACCCTTTGATAAAGCTTGAAACTCTGAGAGACAACAATCTATCTGATCAAAATAAATTTGTTTTCATATTATAATAACAGCTTACTGACCTAATTAGGATTACTCTCTAATTCTGTTAGACTCAAGTGTAAAAAGATAGTCCCTGCACCATAAAGTCTGTAGCATTTTTAGGACAACCATAAATTATGTGGGCCTAATGATGATAAGGAACTGTAAAATGATTGTTGATAAAATGTAGCACACTGAACTGGTTACTTTGAGAAAATAAGCAGATAGATTTCAGAAGTCCACAACCATAAACCATCTACCCAAGGTCTGTTCCTAGGTAGTTTTGTGCAATTTTATGAAAATAAAATATCTCTTAAAAAAAAAAATTAGTTAACTGTTCAAAAAAAAAAAAAATCTCCAGGTGTCCAGAAGAGCTGGAGCCCACCCCTGGGGAGTGAGCAGCTCCCTTCAGCAAGTGGCAGAAAGTCCCACAGCCTTTGCCATGATTAACCATGTTGAAAGTATTCAATACTGTGTGCTTCCTGAATTTAAAATATATTGCAAACTCATAATAAAAAGCATCATAGTCTTGAATTAGGTACATTTTAACAGATGCTAAGACTGTGAGAAAAGAATTCCACAGGTTATCTGTAAGCAAAAAATAAGAAAACCAATAGGAAAAGTTAGGGGTTTCACCACTTGAATAGAACTAAGCTAAATAAATGGAAGTCCTTTGCTTATTTCTATTATGTTTACAATGCATGATAGCATTGAAAGTGAAAAGAAAAAAAATAAACATTTTCATCAAGCCTCCTGAAAATAGTTTTATTATACGTCAGTATATCTGTAACAAAATTTTCATTTCAGCTGACCAAATAATGAGATACTGTAATGTCATAAGCAAATACCTGTTTATTTTTGTTTATAAAGCAAATACAAGTCTATATCTTTTCTAGATATAGAAACTTTTCTCCATCAAACCAATTTTGTCAGTATTAATGCATTACAGAGAAAGTTTGAAGGCCTCATTACTGAGATTAACTTAAAAGAGCTAGAGATGTTTTTTAAAAACTAAATTATATTATGTGATGTCTTTCTGGTAGTATAGTAGGCTCTATAGTCCTTGTTTGATAGAAGCATTCAAATTTGATGTTATTCTTAGAGAACAAAAATGTTCATTTACTTACCATCCTCACAAGCTCCTCTGAGCAACCAGCTAAAGGGGAGCTGCAGGTTCTTCACCAAGAAAGTGCATTTCTGAGACAAATATAAACACCTTCCTATGGATACTAAACCAAAAATACACTTAGTATCTCAATATACTTCAAAGTTAGCAGTAAGCCTCAAAGAAAAAAAAATTACTCCTCACATTGGAAATTACATTATTCTTATAACACAAATTCTATGTTTTCACAGAAAATACTATAGGAAATATAACTGATAACCAATTTCCCTCAGAGGACACAGGTCTAAGTAATGATGTCCCACTGAGTTGGCATTTTATTCCCAGATAATGCTATTTCAGTGCAGGGGGAAATCCAGCACACAGCCCCTCAGCAGCACCATAAGATATCAGTGCTAACCTATCATTAATACAAGATGGAGAATAAGATAGAGAACATAATTTTCTTTTTTTTTTTTTCCCTTGTGTAAGGAATGAAAAAACATATTTAATTCTAAGAGTAGGTTTTCATTTTAGCAGTTCCATTCTTTTCTTTCTTCATTTAAAACAATACATTTCTTACTTTATTTGAGAATAGAAGCTATTAAGTTCAGTGTAAAGTAAATAATCCACGCATCATCATCATGATCATAACAATAATAATAAAGTCTTGCTAAAGTCTTCAACCTAATTATAAGGTCACTTCAGTTCAAAGACACCTGCTGCAAAAGCATTTTAATTCAAATAAAAGGTAATCAGCAAGAAGGGTCTCATTCATCCTCACTAATGTTTGTATGTCCATACCTAAAAAACTATTAAACAACAAAAAAATGGAACAGAAAGCTATCACTAGGTTCAAATTTTAATTTTATTTTTAACCAGATTGATCAAATATTAGAAATAAAGAACTAAATATCACATTATCCCAGGTCAGATTTTCAAAGCTCAGAGCCCAGCAGCTTACACCACAAAAAACAAAAAATCAGTTTACATATCAGGACTTGGCAGAAGCCAAATTTTGAAAATCCTCCCTAAAACATAAGACAAATTTATAAAAAAAAGTAACAAAACCATACAACTCTGCACATATTACCAATCACTACCAATTATTTCTGGTAAGTTAAAATACAGTTTACCAGGTCTAATACTTCGTTAATCCTCTTCATATTTGTCTGAAGAATTTTTGTAATCAACTGACACATTCCAACCAAAAAGTCCCAAATTATTACGTCCCTAAAATACAAGTCAGGCAATGAAAAGGCATCATCCCAATGCTGCCTCACTGAGAAAAGTATTCTCTGATTTCCATGCCAATTGAAATACACCATAAAATATACAGAAAGAGGAGACACAGAATGCCTCAACCACACAAAACACCTCTCAGAAGAAAATCAAATCAGAGGACATAAATCGACTGGAAATGCAGTTCTTTTTGCAGAACTGCTGCTCATGGACTTTCAAATTTTTCAGGTGGGCTTTTTTCTATTCCAGTTTTTGTATTAAATAAAAAAAAGAGTCAATCTCACATTTAGGGAATGTAAAGTACTGTACATTTTAGCTGTCTTGGAACTGAGACAAAATTAGCAGCCTTGCCTAGAGAGGACAAAAAGCCATCTGATACTAAGTCAACAGTTTAGTTAACAAATGAATTGGCAAACTTCTGGTGAAAATCAAGGAAAGTTTTCTCTAGCATCTACTTGATACTTAGTATAACTGATATCACCTGCTGAAATCAATTGAAGGAACTCTATTACAGCAGCTTACATGATTTACATAACCTTGACAATAAAAGAAATTGTCTTACAAAGACTTCACAAGCTAAACAATAACTGAAAGAAGCAATACTTCCAATTATATTTCAAATGCATATAATGCACTTTTTCATCTGTCATACTGGAATATGTCAGCTTAAAAAGGGAAAGGAGAATAAAGAAAAATATGTTTTAAACTATAAGCATAATAAGAAATAACACCCCAAAAGAGGTAATGTTTTAATGTATTTTGATGTTGGCTCAATTTCATTTTTAAGGGACATAAAAAAACTAGCAGAAGAAAAAGTGAAGAATATTCTATGATACATTAATGTCTTTATCCATTTGTTTTGTCTGGCTTCTGTGTTGTAACACATTGTAGGAGCTAGAAAAAAAAATATACAACTCTTATAAAAGTAATATTTACCCGAGAGAAAAATATTGCTCTTGTTCTGGTTCATCTAGTTCCATTTTTATGTTGTATTTCTGGCCAAGAACACTCTCCAGGAGTTCTTTGATCATCTGATCTGAGGGAGATGGAGAAGTAGACTGCAGGGAAGCAATTATTTCATCAATAGACCTTGCAACCACTTTCACAGGCAGCACTGGGGTGGAAGTAGACTCTTCAGATTTGCTCTGCTGGAAGTTATTCTCATATATTTTTGAAATGTCTGGTCTAGTTACATCCCTTGCCTCTTCCAACTCTTCTTGAGCAGACCTCACACTTCGCTGCTTACTTCCTTTTCCCAGAATCCTTCTCAATTCAACACCTAAATCTTGTTGCTTGGCTTTTGAAATCACTCTGTGTCTCTTCTTTCAGCTCTCCCTAGTTATTTTTGCTTATTTTGAAATGCTTTCACTTGCATCAGAATCTGTAGAGCTAAATTCAATGCTATCTTTAATGACTATACCTGTTTCTTGAGTTGTATCTCTTTTTAAATTCTGAAAAGCCATCTGTAGCATACACACTCAATCCTTAACTTTATTCACAACTTTTGTCTTTTCTAATGAGATAAGGGAGCTATTAACATGAAAATTAAATCCAGAGTAATGACTTCTAAGGTGGTCCTGGGTGTTTGTCTGTTACAATTTTTTTTTAGTGGTACCTGCAAATGATGCTATTACTGGAAAAGTTACAACTGTAATTTCATGAATAAAGTTGGAGGTTTTCTGTTGATTTTTCCAGAGCAACTTCCCTGATTTTTTGTCAGCACTGTTTTCTATAGATTTATTTCTTCTAATCATCACCCTGAGTCAGGAGTTTGTTTTTTCATGTCTCTGGCTTCAGAAGACACCCTTACTTTCTGTGAACTTCAGAACACCCAGTGAATTAATTAAGAATATTTTTATTTATATTCATGACAGGCTCATGTAGACTCTTCGACCTCTGGAGAGGATAATGTTCTTAACTGAGGCAATTGATCTGGTGTTAAATCTTCCAATAAGGGCTAAATGCTCATGTTCCTGAGAGCAGTAACTATTGCTTGTTTGATCTTCAGACTATCCCACTGAGATTCCTCGTGTATAGTATCATGTTCCTTAACCATATTCAGTGCCTCCACATAATTCAGTCCTGAGTACTGATGTTTTCTAGCCATTTTCTCTTACTGTATGCGGTCTGTAAACTCAAGCAGAAATGAGGATTGATATTTTATGCACATACAGAGGCACCCCCTTGCAAGGCTCCTCCATTTTGCTAAGGGTCCCATTGGTGTTAACAAGATTGTTCCAAGCAAGTGTTATGAAGCACCAGCAATAGCTATCAGCATTTTACATCAGGAAACTGAAATAATTTCTAATTTTGGGAGTTGGAAGGAAACCTCAAACAGGAATAAAAAGAAAATGAGAAAGAATAAAGCTCAATACTTTCTCGAAGTAAACACAAATACCTTTCCACCTACAAAACAAACAAACAAACAATAAAGTCAGTGACCACCGGGCCCCTCCAAGTCCCAGTCCTGCCTGTCCCGAGGGCCTCCTGGCTGGTGGCCTTGCGGTCCCGAGGCGGAGCCGCCGCCGCTGCCTCTGGAGCCGGGCAGGGCAGGGACGAGCAGCGCGCTCCCGAGGGGGGCGGGGGGGAAGAGCGGAGAGAGCGGGGAGAGAGCGGGGAGAGAGCGGGGAGAGAGCGGGGAGAGAGCGGGGAGAGAGCGGGGAGAGAGCGGGGAGAGAGCGGGCAGTGCCCGCTGCCGCCCCCACCGAGCGCTCTGCCCCGGCGGCAGCGGCCCGGCAGCACGCCGCACTCAGAGACCGCGACGTGAAGTATTTTATGAGTCGGGCACTGGTGAGACATTCCTCTCCTAAGTGAGCTAAAACGCATCAGCCTCATCTGGGCATGGCATTAGGAACCTGTTTCTTCCAGCTTACCCGCGGGATCCTGAAAGGCACAGGATGGGCAAGGGATTTGCACCTTGTTAGCCCATTTCTCTCCTGTGTGTAGCAACCCTTGCTCTGCTGTCAGATCTGCCCTGAGAACCAAACATATGAACGCCACTTCTGGGAGCTTGTGCACCATGCATTGTAGTTGTTTTCTGGGCGCAATTAGTTTCTTACAAAACAAATTTTTTTTATTGTCAAAGTCTCAGCTTGGAGATGAAAGCCCTAGTCAGCTGTGTGTGGTTCATTCATCATCATCAATAAAGTTTCTGTTATTGGGATTTTATTTTCAGTACTAGCAGTTGTGCAACGGTAGAGACTCCATCTGAGAGTCCATAAACCAAACAGCTTTGCAGTATTAAATGAGCAAAAATCTGAAACCAGTTCTCTGAGAGGAGTACTGGCACCATGTCTTGCAGTTTTACTAGCCAATCCTTCAGAGAACAGAGATGTCGAACATATTTGATAGCTGTCTGGTGAAAGTTAAATTTTAACAGTAGTTCTTTTCACACATGAAGTATGTACTATAAGTTGACCAAAAAAAAAAAAAAAAGAGTGTTTCGGTGTCCAACAAATACAGGAAAGACAGGAAATGCCAAAAATCATCAAATTTCAAAACTTCAGGAAATAAATTTTAAAAATTAACTTATAAATTAAAGAAAATGTGGAAAGTTGAACTGAATCTATCAAGATGGTCATAACCATGGCCTACAAACCTACAAGGTGACATTGATCAGGTTCCCAAGAAGGTTGATGGTCTAGAACACATGCGAAGGAAAGCGGATTATAGTAGTAAGGGGAAAAAAGTAGTTTTCTGCACATAATATGAATGCAAAGTGCTGGAATTTCCATGAATCTCTGGATTGTAACAGTTCACAGAATTATGCTTGTCATCCACTTAAGTCTGTTATGGTGAGTTAAAATAAAGTCTTTTTTTTCCTTTTTCCACTTTGGAACCTCCAACACCCACGTGATCACAAGGAACTGTAGGGACTAACTGCAGATACTGGATTCAAATATGGCATTAAACTGATTGAAAAGCTCCAATGGTCTAACAGGCAAATGTCTCCTACTATCTTTTCCTTTCTTTGTAGCTTTCAGCTGCATTTTTGTGGGTTTTTTCTCCTGCCTAATTGTATTCCTGGAGTTCAAGGGGTACCCAGTGTCTTTCTTGCAAAGAGCGAAACTTATACTAGGCTAGATGGCTAAATTTTAGCTTGATAATGCAACTGAAAACCTGTTGAAGATGAAAGTTATTGGCTAGTCATTACATGCCAATTAATAGCAAGTTTTCTCTTCTGATAACAAGATAACTGATTAAAGCCCTGTAATATGCCCTAGAAGGCTTCTCTATTTGGTGCCTAATTTGCTTCTCTGTCTGCCTAGCAAGAATCCCAGAGTAGCTGGAGAAGCAGTAGGTAGAATATCAAACAGCTGTTCTGTGTTGAAGGATTCCTGTTAGCAGTCCAGGCCATTAAAGCAGTTCAGAACAGGAATGAAGTGTTCGATTGCCACATTGAAGATGAATCCTATTAGCAGTTTAATGCAGATGTAAGCCTAGAGAACAGATTCATTTCAAACTAGTTAAACAGTAAGTAAAGCTTCAATGATTTCGTTTACCTAGAACAGTTCCTCTCTGCAGGAGTCACAGTGGGATGTGGAAGAAAAAGCCCTGCATGTGAAGAGGTATTTGCATCAGGAAGTTCCAGTAAGAACCTGCTGAATGACAAGAAGGATTTGCATTAAAAAAAAAAAAAGCCTTAGGAGGAAGGAAAAAACCTTAGACACAAATTTCCTCTTTAGGTTAATAGTGGTGATAAAATGGCAAATGAGTATGCTGTGTTATCTTACTGTATCTGTTGGCTGTCCCTTCTGCTTGCAGAAGGGCAGAGGCTGGCTCCTGGGGAATGTATTTACCCTGTGAGAGAGGTTCAAGCCTTGGTTCTTAAACATGTCCTGTGTTAATGGTCTCTAGGCCTTGTAAGCAAAGCAAGTAGACACCCAAGGGGATCTGATGTCAAGTTAAGTCCCAAACACTACATTTTTCCCCCTACTAAGCCACACATGATGCTTAGCAGCCATTCCTGGAGAAATTTTTGCCAGTATATCCTCCAGATCCCTTAGCTTGAACTCCAGAGACGGTAACTGCACAGATCCTCATCCCTGATACACAGGAAAACAGAGAAAGCTTTTTCCCCCTTTCCCCAGGTATTACTATTATCATCCCTTAATGATCACAGCTATGCTTGAAGCCTGAGGGTGGGGGGTTTATTAACATTAAGTATTTAGTTAAACAGGTTAAGCCCTATCTCTGAAGATTGCAAATTCCAAAATTTAATCAGTAGATGAATCTTTATAGTTAACAAATGGATCTAGATTTGGAAAACCTTCTGCAAGTTCAGTCCCTGGGTACACATTATTATTTTTCATAATTAGACCTCACCAGATCACTAAGCTTTCTAATGTCATATAAATTGTGTTATCTAAGTTATTAGTCTATTAATGTTATAAGAAAGTTTTTTCCTTCTTAGGAAGAAAAGCAATCATTAAAAAATTGTTCAGTTGGTTGGAGAAATTAAAAAATGCAATTCCTCATCTCTGACATTGTCTGAGTCCATGTCATGTAGGAAGTCCCACCTCCGGTGCACATCACTTCCAGGATCCAAGCACATGATAGACTGAGATGCACATAGTGCCCCACAGACACTGGAAGGCAACTGGAGTTAATCATGCTTCCAACAGCCACCTTCATCTAGTCAACCCGAAATCAGGACAGCATGGTGCCTATGAAATACCTATGGCCTGCTTTGGGCTCTTGAGAAAACACCACAGAGAGACCTTGGAAAGATGAGCAGTTATTATTTAAAGGAAAGTAAGAGCATAACTACTTTGCCAACTCTGTGGCTCACACCTAGTTTGACTCTAAATGCTAAGCCTCACCTTGGTATCCTTTTCCAGCTGGCTGTGACAATCCTTGACCATGTCATAGTCCAGAGCTCCCCAACCCTACAGGGGGTGCTACATTCTCCCTTCTGCTATGCTACAGCCAAAGCACCGATCCTGTCTGCCTCAGAACGGCTGTACACATGCTCAAAACTATTCCCCAATGCCATAGTTCAAGAAGGATAAGAGCATATTTACAAATACATTTTCACCATGACATCCAAGTAACATTATTCCATTTTAGAAACTAGAACAAAGAGAGACTGAATGACTGTCTAAAGTCCCCTAATAGAACCAGTGGTAAATTCGTAACTGAATCTGTGCTTCTGACTGATAGTAAAGAGAAAATCTGAGGTATGTATGCTCAGGAACAGGCTACTCTTTGCTTTTCCAGGGCCTCAACATCTTTAACATTTCTGCCAGGTATATATATAAAATGGCCATAAATAATCAGAGTAAATGGATTAATTATAAGCTAAAATTCTGAAGTGTGAATTTTGGGCATTGGGAATGTAGCACAAAAAGTTCCCTGACAGTTACACTGTGGGGACAGTAATCTGTAGCAGAATACTAGAGTAAATGGCAGAGGGGTTATCTCTTAAATCAGACAGTGTCAATACTGAAAAGACTTTTTGTTAGTTGCATCCAGCTGAGCTGAAGGAAATACTTTTTTTTTTTTTCCCAGTGATCAATCTATATTGAATCCCTTGTGCAGTAAGCAGCCATGGAAAGGTTTTGTGGAATTAGTATTATAAATCACACATTCAATCCCTTTGTGAGTGTTGAAAGCATTGTCATTCTTCTAATCACTATATCCTATCTTTGATCCATAACAAATATGCACACCCAGCTCTACTAATCTCCATTATGATTGTAAGATATCTGTATTTGCGAGTGCCATGCCAGCAGAAATAGTTAACATTTTTTCTTCCTCCTAGGATTTTGGGCTTTGTCTTTTTTTTCTCCCCTCCCCATTTAAGAACATTGGCATTTCCTAATATAATATAATGTAATTCAAAACAGATATAAATAAAAAAGTTGAGAATAACATGAAGCTCTTTTATTATAAAACGTACTTATAATGAGAAGATCAATACAATGAGAAAATCACTTGGTCATTTTGAGTGATAAATATTCACAGATTTATTTTTAGCATGACATGAAAGTAAAGTTTCCAAGTGCATGCTAATTTATTATATAGCCCAAGAGAAATTACATTAGTTACTTCTGGAAGGCCATCACACATGGCTGTTATTATAGGCACAAGGTCAGAGACATCCCTGGCTTTGAATAAGGCTGTAAGCAATAAACAGAGAAATTACAGCTAAACACCTGACAAAGTCTTTTCTGGGATTGGGCCTTTGCTTGCTTTAGTTTTAAAATTTGATTATATTTGATGGTATCAAAGATATATATCTACTCTCCGTTGTCTTTCAGTTAATACAGCAGGTTTCCGATTGGCCATTCCAGTCCAACTCTTATGTTCTCTTAGGACAACAGCTTGGTAGTGAATACATAGGTGTAGATACAATGTGTTTGTAGATCTCAAGTTTCACAGCTGAAGACTTAGTTTTGGTGGACAGAACAATCTCACTTAATCACAAGAAAAATCCTCACATCACAGCAACAAAAGAAATGAGCCTCAAAGGGCAGGGAGAGTTGTCTGCAGAGGCTGAAGTTCCAGCTACCTCTAAGGATAATGTTTGAAAAGTTTTAAAGGATTTCTGGGAATGGACAGATTTTGGAGGAAATATTCATATTCCCCTGAAAAGGGGAATATGAATATTTGCTCCAAAATCTGTCCATTCCTGGTCTGGATTTAGTAAAATGGGGAATATGGCTTGTTCAATGGATAATGGCAAAGCCAACTGATGACCTATGAAATTGTTTGGATGGAAGAGAGGAGTTTTCTCTTTAGGAGGAACTGAAGGAAAGTTCCGATGTTAGATTCCCTCTCAATCATCCCACCTTAACATATAAAAAGGAGTAAACCTGAAACTACATGCACAGCAGAAACATTTCAGCAGCTGCCTTGTTGGCTAGAAAGGGATGGAGGAGGAATGAATTAAATCTGCTTCTTACCTTGTTTCTCCTGTAGCTGCACAGAGAACTGAACCCAAGTGATGGAAGTCATGTGGTGATCTAAATAATCTTCATGATGTCAGTCTCTTTAAACTATTCAGCAGCTTTCAAATTCACCCTTGAAGTACTTGAAGCAGCAGCAGAAGCTTAGACCAGCTGCTGGAATGATGAACCACTCTTCAATATACTCAACCAGCTTCTTCCTCTGGGAAGTCCTAACATTTTACTAAATCCAGACCTTCCTCTACTTTTCCATAGGCACTGGTTGACTATACTACTTTATGGATCTCATGACTTTGGGTGTTACCAGTTAATACTCACACTCTCACATTTCAGAGTAAAATGACAGATTGTGTTAGAGTTTCTGGTCATCCTTTTCCAGCATCATTTTTGCTATACACAGGTTATGTCCTGTAATGGAGTAAATTGCCAGTGTTTCTATATCTGTGAAAATGCTGCTACACACCCCACAATTGCTCATTGTCCTTTTTAATACAGCTCAAGAAAATGAGCAGTGAATGCAGCTTGAATTAATTTATGCTCTAGGAACTGCAAGCTGGATAACACAGTGGAACTGCTCCCTGAGGAGGGCTTTAAATAAGCCAGCCTTTATTTTGAACATTTAATTCTTCAGAACTGTCAGGCAAGGAAGTCATCTAGAATGGATACTGGTATCTCTCAATGCTTTTCTGCAGAACTACTGTAGAGACAGAGACAGTGAAATGAATAGTTTTTGCAGGTAAAGTAGAAGATAGCAAACAATTTGAAAATATGTTGATATGCAGTGAAAGAAAGTAGCATTCCTTCACTCTCCATCACTCAAAGGTACCAAACCAAATCTACCTTCTGCATAGGAAAGTCAGTTTGCAAAGGAACTGGAGTAGTATATTAAGATGTTTATTACAAAGAGCTGATCAGCTCTGAATCTATTGTCCAATACATAGATATTGGTTTTTATCAGTAAAGCAGATATTCTCAAAGATAACTCACTGCAGGTTTTGGAGAACCAAGGCTATTGGAGAGTGGAAATACCTTTGATTCCAGTGGCAGATATTGTTGGGGCAGGGGAAGCAGATTTTGGTCCATTAAATTACTGAGGCAACTTTAACAAAGAAATAATTCTAGAATTCATGTATAGGTGCATCTCCTATCAAACATTGTTTCTTATACCAGTTTGTTTAGATTAACTGCACTCACTGCCTTAGTTTGCTTTCTTTGCTTCCAGCAAAAATCCCTATATATCCTGAAACACCATTTTTGGAATGTGGGGGAGGTTCTACAAAGTGGGTGACATCTAAGTACTTGTATTTATCTGTGCATAATCATATTCCCATCTCTTCTGATAGTGTTTCTTCCATGCCATACTGCGGCTGCTATAAAACAAAACACCCTTTAAAACAAAATAAACCAAGCAAGATTTTCAAAAATATATCAAGTAATTGAACAAGAACAGACACAGTGGTTGAAATACATGACAGTAGCATTTACATTTTGTTTCAGTATATCATAACATAAGTAAAACAAACTATAACTGAAATAAATACCTACATGACTGCTCTTGAATCAAATTATAATTATCAACTGGATTTATTCTTGTAAAAACTAAAGTAAAACACACTTGATCAATCACATGCTGAAGTGTGGGCATCCTGCCAGCTGACTTCTGGAAACAGCATACATACCTCTAACCATATTAGCAAAAATAATCTGGTTGTTTATGATGGGTAATGATTTACATAGTTAAGAACTCTTTTATTACACTATAGGAAAAAAACTCCAAAAGAACACAAAACAGAATCTCCCTTATTCTCATCACTGTAACCATTGGATATCAACATTCATAATTGTTCATTTCATTATTTGTTCCTCTTTCTCCTTTAATTGGTCAGATACATGAGTATTTTCAGATGGTGGGATATTATTTGTTATGTCATTCAAGTCTTATGATATCAGCTCTGCAGGATGCCTAGAAAATGAAATGCAATGAATTGCACTGAAAATATAGAATAAAATAATAAAATAAAATAAAATAAAATAAAATAAAATAAAATAAAATAATAAAGCCTGCAACGGAACATCACTGTTGTAACGAGCTACACAATGTCTCCGGGGCCTGGCAGAGCGGCCATGAAAGGAGCGCGGCCCTGAGTGTGACCCGTGAGGGCCCGCAGGCCCGGCGCCCCCGAGAGTGCCGCCGGGCCCCGAGGGCGCGGCCGCGGCGGGACTGGGCCTCGGGGGGGCCTCGGAGGGGCCGCGCTCCCTCGGGCGGCACTGCCCGGGCCCCGCAGCCCCTGCGCCCGGCGGTCCAGGGGGCTGGAAACGCGCGGCCGAGGGCCCGGCAGCGGGCAGGGCCCGGCCGAGGGGGTGAGACGCCCGGCCCTTCCTGCTGTGGATGGTGCGGCGGGGAGGGCACGTCCAGCCTGCCCTGGAGAACCAGAGCACGGCTCCTGGGGAGCAAGAGTGGCTGTACGAAAAGGGGTGCCCTACCTTGGGCCGGCCGCAAGAAGGAGGCCACTTGATCGTCACGGTCGAAGATTGGAAGAATATTCTCACTTAGCAAAAGCTCAGAAGCAAATGATGACCCCACGCAGTGCCCTCTCTGCCCGGGCCCTGCTCCCCAGCGAGAGGAGGGTGAAAAGCCGCCTGCTCGCCCGTGAGCTCCGGGGGCAGGGGCGCGGGAGCGACCGCCCCGACGGGGGCTCTTCCGTCCGTATCTGGGGGACCCCCACGGGCTCTTCTCAATGAGACCTCAGCCACAGGAGCACAGAACCGGGGAGGCCGTGCCTGTGTGAGGGGCGGAGGCAGGGAGGGAAAACAGCCCCCCGATCGGACGCCGTCTCTGTGGGCTCCCGCCGAAGGAGAGGCGCTGCCGGCAGTCACCTACCCTCGCTCCCGGAGCACCCACGATCCCTCCTGGTCCAAAGCATCCCGCTCTGGGCACAGGCACGCTCCCAGACTCGTAGCATCGAGTAGCATCAGTTTTACTGTCACTGTTACTGTTTGCCCGCTTGAATGGGGTAGGATTTCAGGTTGGAAACAGACGGGAAGGCAGATTTCCCATCGTGGGGGAGGCTGGGGTCCCATGGTGTTTTGGGGGACCCGCTTCACAGTCTTGTGCCAGTCTGGAAAGCCAGGTGTGAGGGACCCTCTGCAGGAGACAGATCCAGGCAAAGAAAAAGAAGGATGTAAGCACAGGGCAGGGAATGCATACCCACGCGGAGATAACCTCACGGCTCCTTCCCGAGCTAAACGCCTGGCCCGCGCAAGCACTGCCGAGAGAATCTCGTTCAAAAGACCATGGTAATTTAGATAAAATAGAGAAAACCCCTGCAAGTCAAACCGAAAGGCCGGCAGATGCTGCTGCTGCCAGGGGGAACTTAAACCGGAACGAACTGAAACAGCGCTCCGCGTTAAAATTAAAGCTCCCGCCGCTTGCACCGGCCCAGGCGTGGGAGAGAGCCTGCGGGCGGCGCTCCCGGGCGGCGCTGGGCGCCAAGGAGCTCCGGCCCCGTGGGCAGCGCCGCGCCGGGGCTAGCTCCGGTCTTCCAGCAGCTGCGGGAAGCCCCTTCCCAGGGGCGAGGCCACTCGGCCCGTCCAGAAGGCGATTCCCAAAACCCAGACGCTTGCTGAGTGGCCTTTGCGGGGCCCAGATCTTCCTGACAGTGCTGGTAACACGGTCTCCCCTGGAAGTCATGCCCCCGCTCCACAAACATATTTCCGTATTTTTTAGGTCAGGTTCTATGTTTGCACCCTTGGCAGAGCGCACTTGTGGAGCAATGAGCTGAGACCCTGATCCCATCTAGCCGGGTAAAGCTCACCTCAGCCTGCACTTCTCCAGGTTGCACTAAAAGCTCGTCCTGAAAAAAAATTTAAAAACCAAAGGAAAAAAAAAAAAAAGAAGAAAGAAACAAACAAAAAGCGTACAGAAACTGATGCTACTCGAACGAGAGCTGGGGAAAGGTGTTGTGTAATTAGGGGCAGTGCTACTAACCTGACTCCTGAAAACCCCATCAGCTAGGCGCGACTGGAGAGCTCCTGGCTACTACACAGCGTCCCGCATCCTAGGAGAGTGCTTCTCTGCTGAGCCTGCTGCAAAGGATACTGATAAATCCCGCTGGACTCGCAGAGCATCCTACATAGGGCTTTACCACATAAAAGCTCAAGTACAGGGCAAGGGCAACTACCAAAATACCCGCTTTTTCCTGTAGCTGTGGGCAGAGGCGTCCTGACCCTCTTCTGGACTTAAGGGACGATTTTTTCACCAGGGCTGCACCACAGTAACCGGACCGAAGAGAATTTCCAGCAGCCGTTGGCTCTGACTAGGGCTTGCTTATTATACATCAAGTCGAGAGGCTCTAAGCAGATTAAGAGGAGATCCTGCCTGTGCTCTCACCTCTGGGAGCAGCCTCAGGAGGGAGCTAAGCCCGCAGCCGGACAACAGGAGGCGCTGAGGCTTTGCACAAGCCACGGCTCCCCTCTCCCCCCGGGCAGCGGGCATCCCAGCCGGGGCGGCCTGGAGGCGGCCAGCCCGCAGGGCGGCTTTGCCGGCTCCACGTTTGCTCCGCCCGGTGAAACGCCTCCGTGGTTTGTAGCAGCATCCGATGAGCGTGGCCGGCTTTGTGCCTGCCCTTTTTTCCAGGTACGGAGTGACCCAGCATGGGCTGCCCGGCGTCCCGTCGGCTGTTGCTCCCGCGGGGCTGGGCTCTGGAAAGTGAGGCAGCACCGCCCCGAGGTCACCGAGCGGGGGGGTGCGGACAGCGGGGTCTCTGGGGCAGCTGCACTCCTGCCAGCATCCCCGCATGCGGCTGGGCTGCGAGGGGGGAGCCATACTCCACAGACCTCAAACATTGAAATGGGCAAGCCACCACCGAAGGGTCTCTGTTTTCAGACATATACACCGCTTCCATTAGGAAAAGAGGAAGGGTGCATACATGAAGACCGCAATTCTAATATTTCTTAGATATTCCACTGGGGTTTGTCCCAATTTCCATGGGTGTAGTTTGACCATTTGAGAAAGCAGGGGTTTAATCCGGTGCTTTTATATATTTTATTTCCTTCAAGACATATTTTCATTTGTTGTTCTCCTCTGCTGATTCCAGAGTTTTGTTTGTTTCGAGGATTTGACTTAATTCTGTTGCCAGATAAAAAATTTTTAATTTTTTTTTTTTTAAAAAGGAGAGAAAGAACAAAGAAAGGGGTAACAGAAAATGCATTTAGAGAACAAGTTAAAACATATTTGTTGTGGCAGAGATATGCTGTATCTCGTCATTTGAATCCTGTGCCTCTATAAGAAACTTTAAAATCCTGTTTGTGGGGGTGACATTTCCACAGATCACTCGAGAACAAATCACGGTGGAAGCAACTGTGGCCATGCTGAAGGATAAACACATCAAGCTGAAATTCATACCCAGGTGTGTATTATAGTTTGTGTGGTATGATGTGCAAGCCTTTTTCAAAATCCCAAGAAGCTTTATTTCCCACTGTTGGAAAAGTTGTTTGGGTTTGGGGGGGAAGGGTTATTAGCTGCTGGTTGATGATGTAGACTTTTTGTTTTGTTTTGTTTTGACTTTTTGGTTTTTGTTTTCTAGCATCAGGTGATAAAAGTTCTAGTAGCTAGGTGGAACGAACTCACAAGGGATAGGATAGAGAAACCTAAGAAAAGTCCTTGGTGTTGACATAGGCTCGAAGAGCCGGACAGGACAGAAAATGTTTGATCCCTCTGCAAAGACTGAGAGATTCCTTCCATAATAATAAAAAGCTTTTTCCAATGTCAGTTTGTTTTATCGGTGTTTTTTACCTTTTACCAGCCTGTGTAGAATCCTCCTGCCCTGTTCGTTGTGAGAAATCAGGTCAATAAGCAAGAAGTTGGAAATTAGATACTCGCTACCTATTATTGCTGCTCCTGGGCTTCTGGCATCAGAGAAAGCTTCCAAATGAGCCTTCTGGGCTGAAGGCTTTCCACAGTAAAGATATAAAATGGTTCTAGTGACTCACCTGATGTTTGCCAAGTGGAGGGTTATATCAGTGGATCCGCATTCAGGCCTCTGTCCGTATTTATTGGGAACCTGTAGTATTATATCTCAACACGGTGACTCGCATGGTTTCTGAACATAAGGCACCCGAAAAAGCAATATCATTTTCACCATCAACATAGGACGGCACCCCGTTTGAAGGGCTAGTTTAGCCCGGAGGAGGGGGGGGTTGTGGTGGAGGGAGGGTCTGGAGGGCTTTGGGGAGCGCGGAGCCGAGCTTCCTGCTCGCAGCCCAGAGCGCCCAACCCGATCCCTGCCCCGAGGGCGATGGGAACGTGGGGCGCCGCGGCAGGGCCTGGAGGGACCCTTCACAGCGGTAACCAGCTGTGAAGTGACAGGCGGGAGAGGGGGGAACCTGTGGACTTCAGGACTCGGGACTTTGAAGCACGTCCCGGCCATCAAGTTAAAGGAGCATCTACCGGCCTTTAGTAAATATTGCCTCTAATCTCAGGGGTTTAAGGCTGGATGGCCTTTTGCGTTCTCTTCAAATAGAAGGGGCTGCCCTTCCTTCATCTGCCTCATTTCATTTCCCCCTATCCCTCCTAGCATTTGTCCTGTCCACCTGAAAGGGTGGTCGTGCCCGTCCCCCGTCCCATCCCGTCCCGCCCCCCGCCCCCCTCTGTCCCCCTCTCCCACCTCTGTCTCTCCTTCTTTCCCCACAAGCTTAAACCAATTACGCAGCTTTGCAAATAAAGTGCCGCCCCGGGGGGAGTTGCAGGCGAGGGGGACTGCCTTGTTTGCAGGTGCATCTCCGGCTTTGTAGGTGCGAACGCCTTTGTGCGGCGGACAAATGGGGAGAGGAGGAGGAGGAGGTGGGTACTTCTGCGACGTAAGATCCACATCAGCTCAACTCCACTCACATCCCAGCCGCACTTCCTCACTTTCTCAACTGTCTCGCCCCACACCGCTCCCTGCCTCCTTTTTGGCTGGTTATAGAGCAGAATTCAGCACCCCCCGCCCCTCCTGAGAGCTGGCTTCCTGCTAGGTCGGGCTTTCGGGCTCTTTTCCTACTGCCCGTCGCTCGCTTGCAAAAAGGCTGGATGGTTACACCGGGCAGGTTGGCTCCATAATGTTAGGGACTGTGAAAATGGAAGGGCATGAAACCAGCGACTGGAACAGCTACTACGCCGACACTCAGGAGGTGAGTAAATCCCAGGGTCTGGCTTCTCTGCTGCCCCTGTGCAGGGGAGGGGAGGACCTGGGGGTGGCTAGGGGTCTGGAGGGGGCAGCAATCGGAGGAATCGGTTTGCAATCCAGATCCTGCCAACGCAAACGTACCTCCCCCTCCCTCCGGCGCCGAAACTGGCTTGGCTTCCCCAAGGAAAACATAGCTTCCAGGAGCCCTGGAGGCGTTTGGGGAAGACTCGGGGCGGCTGCGAGCCCTCCAGGAGGGCCGGGGGGCCGGGGGCAGCCCTTGATCTCATCTAAGAGGCGTAATCTTCTCTCGCGGCGGGCACAAAAGCACCCCGTAAACTCTTGGCTCGGGGCAGAGCACTCGCCGCGCCGCCGGCACCCGCCGCTTTCCCGTCAGATGGCAGGGGCCGAGGGAGACGGACGCCAGCGCGTCCTGGTCGGGGGCAGCGCCTTCTCCGAGCTTCTCGGCGGGACCTCCGGCCTCTCTACTCGCCAGCAGCGGGCCCTCACCTGTTAAGGCCGGGGGAAAGGAAAGCAGGGGGAAGACCAGCCGTTTGTCCGTACTTTGCGGACGGGCTGCCCAAGGCGTGCGCTGCTGCCGCGGGCCGGCTGGCGGCGCTGCCGAGAGCCGGGCCGGGACGGGGCCCGCACCCGGGCCCGCCGCCCCCCGCCCGAACCGGTCCGGACCACGGCGGGCGCTTCCGCCCCCCGCGCCCGTTTGACAGCGCCGTCCATAAGGTGGAGGAGAACCGGCCCAAGCGCCCGCAGCTGCGGCTGAGGAGAGGGCCGCGGCAGAGCCTGGAGCCTAACCTCGTTGCGCCTCGGCCCTGTGGGGCCTGGGGTCCGCGCTGTGCCGCTGAGGCTCTGCAACGGGGGTCCCGGAGAAGCCAGCGCCCGGCAGCACGGCCAGCCGCGCCGCGGATTCCCGCCCTGGAAGGAGCCGTTTTGAGGAAGTGCGGCAGCGAGGCAGGCACCTGGGTGTGCGCACCCGGGCATTGCATCAGCACACCCGGACACACGGCTCCGCAGTCCCCACGCCTTGTCCCGCACCCGAAGCTGGCACACGCGCCCATAGGGCCACGCGGACAGAGGCAGATACGTGTCACCCGGCTGGCATCTCCTTTAATAAAGGAAAGTCGGCTAAGGGCAAACAAGGGTCATCCTAATTATGTGCTGTTTCCAGACTCATTTTTCCTCGCTTATAAGCAATGTCCACAAACATAAAGTTAAGGGAACTTCGCTTTTACTATTTTTTTAAACTTCAGTCTTTCCTCACCTCTTGCCATTTAATTTGAATAACTGCAAGAATGCAACGTGGGAAACCCAGCCGTGCTCTACCATGTCAAATAATTAATGTGATCCTCTAAATCAAAAGTGCGTTTATAAGTTCCTGAAATTTGTGGGGATCAGAAATGAGTTTTAAATATTTAACCGTTGCTTAAACCTCCTTTACTTAGCCATATAAGCAGTAGTTCGAGTAAACTAGGGACGTCTTTCTCTCTCCTGTAAAATCAGATGCCACAGTGGAAAGCACAAATTCAACCTCTCCGGCTCTGCCTTTTTTAAGAGTTGTATTATATGTTAGGATGCTTCAATTTTTTCCACGTCGTGCAATTGTAGAAAATCTCAGAGGGGAGAAGTTCAGGGCTTTCATACTTTGGGAAAGTTTTGGTGTTCGATTGGTTGGTTGATTGATTTTTTTTTAACTTTAATTTAAAGACTGTTTTGATAGAAAATGTAGAGGAGGGGAAGCTTTCTACAGATAAAACAGGCCAACAAGACCTGCTTGGTTTGGGTGGCGGTTTTTAAAATTATTTTGCAACAAGACATTATTACATCTTGTATGTTTTTTAGAAAAGAAATTTAAATTATTGCGGGAAGGGAGACATGCGTGAGATTTTTCTCAGAAAATACAAGCAGTCTTTCTCCTTAGCGCAAACAGTGTATGCCCACCAATTTCAGTACTCTGATGAGTTTAAGTATTTAACTAGCGAGACAGGACACATAAACAACAAAAAACGGGAATGCACCGGAGAGAGCACGTCCTGCGGGGGCAGTCTGAGCCCGCAGCCCTGCTCCGCGAGGGCTTGGAGCGGCTCGGGGAAGGCGGTCGGTCCGTGCGCCCCGCTGATCCCGGCGCAGCCCGCGCAAGCTGCGACACGCCGGTAAACCGGCAGTGCGTCCGGAGAGAGCACCCCCGCTCCGTGTTTACTTATAAATGTATAGAGATATGAAATAGACTTTTCTTGGAAGCAGCTGCCTTTCCGTGCGGCTTCGGGGAAGCTTTTTCCCTGGTGTCGGGGAAGCGGCCGGCGTCCCGCAGCAAGCAGGACGCTCTCACGGCTGGCTGGGCCAGACGGGCGGATCCGGCCCCCACGGGGTCCTGCTGCACCTCTCTCCTCTCTAACTCCGTCTCTTTGTCTCGCTGCCCTAGGCCTATTCCTCGGTGCCCGTGAGCAACATGAACTCGGGGCTGGGCTCCATGAACACCATGAACACCTACATGACCATGAACACCATGACGACAAGCGGCAACATGACCTCCAGCTCCTTCAACATGTCCTACGCCAACACGGGGCTGGGGGCTGGGCTGAGTCCCGGCGCCGTGGCCGGCATGCCGGCAGGCTCGGCGGGGCCCGTGAACGGCATGCCGGCCGGCGTGGCCGCCATGGGCACGGCGCTGAGCCCCGGTGGCATCAACGCCATGTCTGCCCAGCCGGCCCCCATGAACGGGCTGAGCCCCTACGGCGGCATGAACCCCTGCATGAGCCCCATGGCCTACACCCAGTCCAACCTCGGCAGGACACGGGACGCTAAGTCCTTCAAGCGGACCTACCCCCACGCCAAGCCGCCCTACTCCTACATCTCCCTCATCACCATGGCCATCCAGCAGGCACCCAGCAAGATGCTGACGCTGAGTGAGATTTACCAGTGGATCATGGACCTTTTCCCCTACTACCGACAGAACCAGCAGCGCTGGCAGAACAGCATCCGCCACTCGCTCTCTTTCAATGACTGTTTCGTCAAGGTGGCCCGGTCCCCCGACAAGCCCGGCAAGGGCTCATATTGGACCCTGCACCCCGACTCCGGCAACATGTTTGAAAACGGCTGTTACCTCCGCCGGCAAAAGCGCTTCAAATGCGAGAAGCCGGCGAACAGTAAAGCCACTCAGGAGGGCAGGAAAGATCAGGCCGGGGCCTCTAATTCAAGCTCCAACTCCCCCCTGCACAGAGGCCACAACAAACCTGCGCAGCTGGATACGGCCACCTCTCTCTCCAGCTCCAACCCGTCCACCAGCCCTCAGTCTATGGACCACAGTGGATCAAGCACGGAGCTAAAGACCTCGGCCTCGGCCGCCTCCTCCACCATCAGCTCTGTGCCCACCTTGGCCTCCGTCCCACACCCCCCTCACTCATTAGCCCACGAACCCCAGCTCCACCTCAAGGGTGATCCCCACTACTCCTTCAACCACCCGTTTTCCATCAACAATCTCATGTCCTCCTCGGAGCAGCAACACAAGCTGGACTTCAAAGCCTACGAGCAGGCTCTGCAATATTCCTCTTACGGGGCCAGCATCCCCGGCGGGCTGCCCCTTGGCAGCGCCTCCATGGCTGGCCGGAGCAGCATCGAGCCCTCGGCCCTAGAGCCCTCCTACTACCAAGGTGTGTATTCCAGACCCGTGCTAAACACCTCCTAGCTGTGCAACCCCCGCCGCCGGGGCCGAGACCCCTCCTCCCCTTCCTGGCTTCTCTCCCCGCTTTCCCTGAGACAGACCAAGGTGTTTCCGCACGCTGCGTGCAAAGGACTGTTACTTTTTAATTGTCTCGCAATGCGTTGTCTGTTGTTATGATCCACCACGACCTCCTGCAAAGCCGGCCACGTCCCGCTTGTACATACTCCCTCCGGCCCCTGCCGCCCAGCCCCTCTCCCCGGAGACCTCCCCAGCTTATGCAGGGTGTTATTAAAAAGAAGAAAAAAATGTTGAGCGTGTAAACTACTTGTTTGTGCTTTCCGCCCCCTCGTCTCCCTCCCTTATGTGTTCTATAATCTCATGTAAGTTTACAGGTATGTGGCAATACTTTAACAATACGGAGATGAAGAAGCGAGTAGACATTTAAGACTTTTTTTTAATTAAAAAGGCTTTGAAGGACAATACTGCTGTGAAGTAGCAAAACACTAAGAGAATCTCTAAGCAACAAGAGAACTATTTACTTTCTCGGATCATCCTTTTGATACTTGCAAAATAAACCTTCGGCTACTACAACCCACATAAAACCCAGATGCTGCGGGCCGGATCCTGCACTCCCGAGGGGACCAACTGGAGCTTTGGAGTGCAGGATGCGAGCCTTATCTTTTTCCAAGTGTTACCTGTTTTGGGATGTAATATAAAGTTACAAGAGGTCACAGCCAGTTGGATTTTTTTTTTCCTTCCCATCTGTTACTGAAGATTCTAGTTCATCAGGAGCTCTCATCAACATGTGGATGACATACTTATTTAATTTAAGTGTATCCATTGTGTACCAGTTAGAACTGTGTATCTATAACCAGGTTATTTCCCCTCTCCCCTAGGAAATATTGACTACTACACTGATGCAAGGAAAAGAGGACAGCTCTGTCTCTCCCCCCTTTTCAAACTTGTCTAATAAATTTTTTTTTGTGGCCGTTTAATTATCGCCATCATTAGCTTATTTCATCCAGTGTTATTGCACTTTCCACAGTTTTACACGGTGTTAGCATAGCCAGACGGGTTTTATTATTATTCCTGTTCGCTGTTTCAATGTTCTTAATTTATTGCATGGTTTATATTGTTTTCTTTCTTTACAGCTGGAAATTGCTTTAAATGACCGTAAAAAATAATTACACGTGAATTTAAGAAATTTTGTTAATTTTATAAATGTGATTGTAATTGAAAAAAATATTTTGATTTAAAACGATAACTGAGAATTTAATGCGTGAAGTATGTTTTTGATCATTTGCAGTTAAGGACTTTAAATAAATCAAATGTTATCAATTAAATACTTCTGCTATTTTCTTACAAAATTTCTGGGGCGGGTTATGGAGGACGGAGCCGTGTGCAAGAAAATCAAAACGTAGTGCCTAAGCGTGGATGTGGAGAGGAAAGATTTGTACGCCCAGGCTTGTGCAGAGGGAAGGCGGGGAACGCTCCCGCAGGGTATGCTTGTGCGGCGCTGCGATGCCACCGGCCTGTGAAGCTGAGTGTGTGGTAATGTCCTTTATTTTAATTTAATTTAATTTTTTCTCTATTTCACGTTTCTGGGATATGTTGAGGGAGGGCAGGAAAAAGCTACCCGAGGCGATGTAAGCTCCTGGGTGTTTTGCGGCCAGGGCTCGGCGTTTCTCCGCCGGACGGGACGACGCCCACGGGGAGCATCCCCAGGGCGGCTCCACGCCGCTCCGGGCCGCTAGAAAGGCCCAGATCCCGCTTTGTAGTTCCGGCTCGGAACCATCCGTCGGAACGACGCCAGCAGCCGCGCTGGAGAGCTCTGGTCCCCAGCAATAGACTTTGTCGGGAGAGGGGAGTTTAAGTGTGAACGGATTTCGCTGTGCCGAGCCCTGTTCGTGCACGGCCGCCAGATAAAAGAACTGTGTAATTCTCGTCATTATCACATAATTGCCCCCTGACGGGTTAGGGACAGCGGCGACAAACTAAATTAAGGTTCGGCTTAGAAAAGAAAAGCCAAGCCAGAGTCCCAGAAATCTCACTACATTCCTCCAGCACTAGTACCCAGCTAAAAACGGGAGGGAAAAAGAAATCTTGGGAGAGCCCTTCCGCTTTGCAAGTGTGGCCGGATCCGCGGTGATCCCGCTCGGAGATGCGCGCACGGCTCTCCGGGTGACACGGAGCTGTCTCCCGCGTCGTGCAGTGCGGGTGCTCTGGGTCGGGCGGGCATTCACCGCAGGTCCTCCCCCGGCTGCCGAGTGCGAGTCCTGCAGCGGGGGGGAGGGGGGTCTGTCCCGGTCGCCGTGTGCGGCCGGTTACCCCATGGCCCGAGTGTGTGGCACCTTCGCTTCTGAATGTCCCGAAATGGCAAACATCAGCAGACCCCCCGCAGCCAGGGGCAGCTCGGGGCTTCTCGGCACCGGGTCTGGGCAGGCGGATCCTATTTAAAGCCCGCTTCCTCTGCCAGGAGGAGCTTCGTGAGAATCGAGACAGGACGAAGCCAATTTTCAGCAGGACTTCACTTGTCTCCCACAGACTAGTCTATAGAGAATATGCCATTGCAGAGTGGAGACATTGATTTAATGCCTTGGGCTTATACACGGAAAATATCAATCGACTGACAGCGATAAGGCAGCAAGTTTCACATATCAGCTGAGGAGCACAGACCGTGTGTAATGGAAATATTTGGGGCGTGGGTAATAAAAGGGTTTAAGCGGACCGACGCGGCTCCAAACCTCTCAGAGATAAGGAGCGGAGCCTGTCACGGATGCAGCGTGTGCCCTTTCGCCACTCGCCATCAAGATTGTATTCCTCCCCTTTCTTCTCGTAGGCAAATGGTGTCTACGGTGGGGAACGAGCCACTGACAAGACAGGAATGTAGCTCATGTTAAAAACGCGGGTCCCCGGCGCAAAGCACGCACATTCTGTGATCCGTTTTAAGACTTGGAAATCAACAACAGGGCGAAGAGTCCCGTTTTACGTTCCGCTCCTAGCTGCCCTGCTGCTGCTGCTTTAATCCTGTGCTCAGGGAACCCCCAGCCAGAGGGCAAATATAAGCTAAAAATGGGATCCACGAGAAAAGGGTGCATCCCCCCGCCCCGCAGTGTGTAGAGAGGAGTTTGCGAGCGTCTCCTTCCAGTCGGACCGGTCGCTCTGTGCTAGAAGGGAAGGACCGGGCGGTGCGGTGCGGGGCTTTTGCTCCTATCAGAGATGGTGTCTTAGCCCCGCGTCCGGGACAGAGGCAAAGCGGGAGCCCGCCAGGCTTCAGGTTCCAGGCTCCGACGAACACCTCAATTTATAGGGGAACTTCGTCTTTTCCTGTTCGGCAAATTACCTCCGACCGGCCACGTGCGGGGGAGCGAAAACGGCTCATTTAGCGTCATTAAATACAAGCGGGGAGTAAATCGGGGCGGCGGGGGATCTCTGTAAAGATTTACGCGGAGTTTGGGTGGTGAGGAGGCCCCCGGCCCGGGACGAGGGGGAGATGCTGGGTGCGCCGGCGGGGCAGGGGCTCTCGAGGCGACGCGGCGGGGACCCTGCAGCCGGGGGCCAGGGGACGTGGAAGGGTCCCCTGGCGCAGCGGAGCCTCCTCTGCCGCGGGGTCCGACAGTCCCGAGCCCCCCGGCAAGAGGGCACGATGCCCCTGAGCCCCTCACCCGCGGCACCTCCTCGGAACACCTGCGAGCAGCACCTGCCCTTCGCAGAAGGGAAGAGTCGGTGGAATAAAAGCAACTTCAGCCGCCCAAGTCAAGTGGGAGAAATAAAACAAGTAACTGCTGGGTTGTTTCCTGGGTGTGAATGGACAACACTGACATCTACATCGGCAAGCAATCGGAGGATATACATTATTTGGAAGGAATAATTCCAAATGTTCGGGACTGCTGAAAGACAAAAAGAAAGAAAAAAATTGCCGCACAGTTTTTCATTTGAATGCTATTAGCGTCAATAAACCATAAGTAAATCGTGAGAGAACGGTGCGAGAAAACACTTCAGCCATTGGCATAGCTTCAAAAATTGTTTTGAAATGGGTTGAGTAGGTATTGAAATTGGTCCGTCAGCATAAACACGAAATAAATTAATTCCCTTGCTATAACGCCAACTAGTCTTTAGAAGAGCAATTGTCTCCGTTTTTTACAGAAATGTTATAGATAAAACACCTGATTGCGATAACAATGCACTTTGTATGGCTTCTTTCCTGCTTTGATGAAACGGATTCTAGGCATATATCTGTGAGCATATGTGTTTAATCACTCTGAAAATAACATTTTAAAATCAGAAACTTAATAAAGAAATAGATTCCGTGTGCATTTTCGTGATAAATTTAATTCACGAAGAAGCAAATTATCCTCATATAAACATGGGGTACAAAATTCTCTCGAGAGGAATATAGATGCATATATTGTATATATTAACATACATATAATTAATATGTATTTGTTTCCAGGGGAGGCAAGTGGAAATATACATAACACACAATGACCAGGCAAAAATCACACCACAATAGCGCACAGAGTGTGACCAGAGTAAAGAATGCAAGTCCCTGCAAAACTCCCACGCTGCAATATTGTTTGGGAAATATAGGAGAATGGTTAATAGCTAAAATCAAAATGCAATTAGTTTGATTATTTACATGTCAAGGGTCGTGCAGCAAAATGGCTCTTTTTTTCCTTCTTCTTCTTAATGCAAAGCCAGCCTTCTGAGCTCCTGGCAAAGGCAGGCAGACTAATAATATTTTTAAGATAGTTTGTACATTTTCTACAATTTGTAGTTTCGAAAGGTTTGTTTCAGCGGGAAAAAATAATTAGGGGAAGAGAAGAGTGGAAAACGGGAGGCTATAAGAAGAAAACCTGCCTTTGTTCCCTCTGGTTATTTTCTAATAATTATTCTGACCATTGTGACAAAGTAGCAGTTAAAGATAGATTAGTGTAAATAGCGTCGCATTTCACTTGCAAACCTTGCAACTTTCTGGCCCAACTCTTGCCATGGTGTTTGTTTCTCCCCTTCACCTCAAACAGAAACTCATTGAGATTTCAGATCTTTGAACTTTGGACAGATCAAACTGCCAGCGCTCACCTTTGTCTCCAGTCATTAGGATTTAAGGCATATGTAGCCTCATGGCAAAACCCATTTGTCTCTACAAGGGAAAAAAGATGCGATGTCCTCACTTTCCCCTCACCCTAAAACTCCTGCATTTAGTTGAATTCATAGAAAGGATCATTTTCTGGAATGGCGCCTCTGCTGCGGTAGCATTGCTTGAATGGGCTTTGCTCAGGCGAGTTACTTGAGGGGAAGTTCGTAGTTATTTTGATATTAGTATTGTACAATCGGTAACCTAATTTTTCCTATGAAAAATTCCTACACCTGCTCGTTATTCCAAGGGTGAACTATCAGCAGACATGGTATTATTATTATTATTATTATTATTATTATTATTATTATTATTATTATTATTATTATTATTATTCCAGCCAGCAGGCGGAACACGCGCTGAACCGGAGCGTTGCTGAGTTCCCCTCTGCCCTGCGCTCGCCCAGGCTGTGCCCCCGCAGCAGGGGAAGCTCTGCAGCGGCGCGGAGGCGACGGGAGCGGGCGGGACGGGGCCCCGGTGTGCGCGGGGTGCGGATGCCACTGACCTCCCTGCCCGTCCGGGTCTTCGCCCCGGTCTCGGTAGCCAAAGCCTTCCCCAGCGGACGGCGTTGCCCTCTTTTGGTTCAGCCTAGCTCAGGGTTTGGGACCCCCGCCTGCCTTCACTGAGTCGCCCGAGGGAATAGAGGGGATCGGGGGTCTCCGGGTAGGCATGTTTTTGGGGACCGCATTTTTGCCTCAGAAATCGGGCCCGTTCACACGCCACTTGGCAGTGAAAGAGTGTCGAGTTCGCCGCTGTCCGGTAGAAAAGCCACCTCCATGATCTGGAGGGGGGCATCCCCTTCGCGGTCGGGTCGCCCCTTGGCCAGGAGCGGTCAGGGGGAGGTGCCCTGTGCCCTCGGGGCTGGCACCCGCTCCGGTGAAGGGAGGGCTCCGGGTGCTGCCGCTGAGAGAGGGACCCGTGTCACTCCGCTCCCCGCCAGGCTATCAGAGCACGGAGGTGCAGGCTGCTCCCGGGGACTCTCTCTTCACTCCGAGCCTGCCGGGCACCGAGGCGCAGGGCGGCCTGCCCCGGGGCTGGGATCTGGCCCTCTCCAGCAGCCACGTCTATAGCAAACACCGCCTTTGTGCCCGATACCTCTAAGTGCTCCCTAATCATCTACGTTTGCCATCTACTGCGCAATAGCTGAAATATATTTCCCCCTTTATTCCTTCTATTTCCCGAGCCTGCCCGGCGGGTTGCTAACACACATTTCCTCCGCTTATGACCGACAGAGAATGTAAACATGCTGGTAACTAGGAGGTGGGCCTCATTCTGCAAACCGGGATCTCTCCATAGTGACTCTCAGTAATGACCTCTTTAGCATAATAAAGCCCGGGGGGCGGGGAATCTTTGAACTGCGGGGCAGGAGATTGGAATAAGAGCATGTCTGAACTTATTCAAATGTATGCAACAAGTTTTCTAGTTCTAAGGTTATCGGATGTGAACAACAGACGTTTTACCTCTTGTTTTTCCTTGCCTGGTTGCTTTATCTAAGGAAATACTTTACCAACTTCAGGTATGTCATTAACTTATATGAAATAGAAAGGAAATAACAAGTGACAAAAGCAAGTCCCGAATCCACATTTAGTCCGGAAAAACCCAAAACCACTCCCCCCCTCAAACCCCCCGCAAACTAATAATACAGATTCTTGTTTAGAGAGGGGTGATCCTCTCCAAACACATGGCAGCAGACCTAACATCACGGCCGCCAGGAGCCCTGGCAGAACAAAACGGCGAGCAGAGGTGACCCAGCACATCTCACAGAGGGCCCCCTTTTCTCCCTCAGCAGAGCCCGTGGTCGGTGCATACCGCTTGCCCGTCTCGGCCCCGTGGACACGAGCAAGCCAAGAGCCAGGGAGAATACCTTCGGGTCTCCCTTAAAAACACTCCCATCGCGGCATCGGTGTCCAGAGGACGGGAAAAAAAAGGAGCCGCTGGACGGCGCCGAGCAGAGCTCTCCCCACCCCACCCCCCGGGCAATTGTTCCCTTGAGCCCCTATTAATGCGGGACATATGTTATCCACAGGCAGTAGGCAGCGGGAAGACTTCGCCATCTAACTTGTTGCTCAACTTACGAGGCGGTTCTCATCTTCTCATCAAAAGCCGCCGGTCTTTCTTCTGCCGTATGGACAAAAATGTGAACAACAATGCCCGCCTCCCTTCACTTCAAAAGCTGCCAGCGCAGAGGCTACCCAGAGAATTTTCTCTCTGCCTTTCATTCCCGGTTTGAAAAAAGGCACTACAGGGCCAAGGCGCTCCTAATACTCTTTGATGGGGATTGAATTCATTATCTCCAATAACACAATTGTGCTTGGCCAACGAAAAGAGCAAAGTAATACTCATCTAGAATTAGAGAGCAGGGCTCAGAAGAAAGGGAGCGGGAGGGTGGTGAGGGGGTGCATTTCAAAGGAAAGGGGGGGGGGGAGGAGTGTAATGAGAAAACACCTATATCACAAATCGGCTTGAAAGGAGGGGGTCCCCCGAAGTTTAAATTGCAGAAGTGTATTAAGTGGCGGATTGTACGGCTCCAGGCATGTTGGTGGTCTGACTGCGCATTCCTCCTCCGCCGACCAAGCTGGCAGCAGTGGGCTTGGAGGTTCTTGACATTTCCCTCCAGGGACGGCCCCGGTCCCGGGGGGTTCCGCCGCTCCTCTCCCTCCGCGGCGCAGCCCAGCCCCGTGCCAACTGGGCCACGGGCGGGGGTCCGGGCTCGGACTTTGCCCGGGCGCAGCGCGGTGCCCGCCACCCCTCGCTGCTCGCACTGACTGCGGGGACGCAGCGGCGGTGGGAGCTCCGCGGGCACAGAGCAGCCAAGCAGGCAAACAGGGCTCTGCTCCGGCGTTCCCCGCCTCCTCCAGGGACCGCAGGGATACCCAGGAGCCTGTCCCGGGGGTCGGCGTGGGGTGTCTCAGAGCCATGACACCCCGACACCGTCTGGGGCAACGGGAATGCAACAAACCAAGGGCGCAGGGCGGAGGGCGCAGGCCGGGCTACCGCTGGCCCAGCGGAGGAGGGAAAGTGATGGAGGAATGAATGAATGACGGAGCGGATGAATGAATGAATGAATGAATGAACGAATGAAGCGAATGAATGAATAACGCATACACAAATAAATAAATAATAGAGCACAAAAATCAACCGATTGGAAAACCGCTGTGTTAATATGAGAGATTAAAATATTTGCCTGTTTGGCTTCCAGCGTAAATGTTTTCTATCGGGTGTTATCCAAACAGGGTAATTTTCAAGGCCAAGCATAATACAGCAATGAGAGGCTAAAGTCATTGCACGTACGGGGCGGGTGCATTACACGCGTATCAGGGGGCACAAGGAGCGGCGGCGAGATGGGCTGGAGATGCAAACCCCCGTGTCTGGCGCGTTTCTGCGCACCGACAAACACTCATCCATCCTACCACCGAACCCGCTTGTGTTTCCAAACTTCCCAGCGCCAACTGCAGGAGCCCCATAAGAGCTTATGCAAGTGCAGAAGTGGGAGCCGCCAGAACCCCCAGAGACGCTTTTCCGAGGCAATGCACTCTAGGCGTTGGCAGCCACACGGAAAGGGCTCAGTAAATCGCATCGGTCACCCAGAAACTTCCTGCCTTCTCTCCAGGCTCAGAGGGACGCCACATTTCCCAAAAGTCAAATTGCGCCCTGGGGAACACGAGTTTTTTCCAGCCCACCCGAAACCGGGAGCTTAGGACCTTAAGCTGGCCAGCCGAGTGCTTCTCTCTGGCAATAGGGAATCTCATCACCTTCGTTAGCAGGTTTGCCCCAGAAGGGACACACTGGCCAAACGAGGGGACAGGAGGAGAGAGATGACCTCTTCCAGCCCCCGTGGGGGTTTCATCATGTGCAATAATGCTGACCCTGTCACCTTTCCTCTAACAGGACAAAGCTGACCTTCACAGGACTGATTTCAGTGGATCCACACTCATCCTTTTAAACACTCCCTAGGCAGGGGGTAGATTTTTTCTTTTTTCTTTTCCTAATGAGTGTGACTGAGATTACATGGACCTCAGCAAAGTCCGAGGTTCAAGGATTTAGAATATTTCCCACTTTGTAAAGTATCATAGAGGTGGGTGGTTGGGTTTTGGTTTGTTTTTTTTTTTTTTTTTTTTTTTTTAGTTTGTTTGGGGGTTTTGCTTGGTTTGGGGTGGTTTTTTTTTTTTGTGGTTTTTTTTTTTTTTTTGTTTTAATTTGAGGGGAAGGGGCTCCTTATTTTTTAAAAAAATTTGAAGAGATTTAGAATAAAGAGTTTGCTCCCAGGGAAAGTGGTATTAAAACAACTGTGCTTTCTGCAAAAGTAGGAGCAGACTTCACATTATTTCTGCTGGGGTCTGTTTAGACCAAGCATACACGTTAACTGGCTAACTAAGCATTTTACAGTTTGTAATTTACCTCTCCACACATAATGACTTCTCCAAAGTGTACATTAAATGACCGTATAGTTCATGTCCAAGAATTACTCTTTACAAGTCTGCTTACCTTAATGATCAATGTGCCATTTATACTTTTACACAATAGACTTTAATTGTTACAAGGCTGTCCTTTGGTCCATGTGAAATAATTTGTTTTGTGCCATAGCACAAACAGGGGATTAGGAGTTCAGGTAAGGAATAAGCAGCAGCAACAACTTAATTCCTAGGCAACAAAGATCCTGCTTTCACACCAGATTTCTTTCTAGTAAAAAGCAGAACACTGCACCATCTCCAGCTCCCTGGACCACTCAACCGTTAGTAGCCTGCATTTCTTTCTGGTTAAATCTCTCCAGGGCTTCATGTACTTCATCCCTTCCAGAGCAAAAAGTTGCATGAAATGCTATGCAGTGCTAAGTAAAAATAAACACTAGAGATTTGCCAAATTAAACAGAATTCCATTTTTAAATAAAATCATGATTTTACAGCGAGAGGTCAAAGGCAGCTCGGCAGATCTAATTTTTAGTATTCTGTTTTTCCATTGAGATTGGTACAAAGGTTACTGTATTTTAAACTATCACTTCCATTTGGAATCACAGCTGACTTTTACCCCTCCTGCAATTACCAGCATATTCCAAATTCAGGTAGAAACTGTAAAAACCTGACAGGTTTAGGAAAAAGACCCCCTTTATTTCCCACTGTCTGGGCACTGGCAGATCATTGTGGTGGCTCAACCCTCACCCCTCACCTCTGCCAAGCAGTGGGTGGCTCGGGACACACACACCTGAGTTTCCTTGGGTGTTTCAGCAGAATGAACAACCTGTGTACACATGGGAGGCAAAGCCACTTGGAACATTCCATCTTTGAAAATGAACTCAACAACAAATGGATCCTGAGCTTCAAGACTTTTGTGATGGCTTTAGCCTGTCACAAAACTGGCCCAGGCATTACCAGTGATGGATGAAATGGGGCTGGGGGCCTGGGGGTGCGTGTGTCCCATGGGCTCCCACCATCCCCTTGGGTGTGGGACACCATGGGGAGAGACATGGGCAGTCTTAGCCTGGCTCCTTCCAATGTCCTCCTATGCTCAGGTGTCCACGCTCATCCCCTCACCTCTCCAGGCTGCTGGTGCTCTTTGACAACAGAGAAAGTGGGAATGACTTGCTCAGACCACAGTCTCCTCAAAAATTAAATGAGGGACATACAAGTTGATGCAGTAAACATCTTTTGTGTGCCCATATAAGCGAAAACCACTAGGTCAAACCCACTCAAGATCCAGGATGGATAGGTGAGACAACCAAGAGGTACATAACAATGCTCTGCTGAATGATTGAAATATCCAAATGCTTCTTCTTTCCTCGACACAGTCCTTAAAACAAAGCCATCTGAGATCACCCTCTCAATACCAATAATTGAGGAAAAGAGGTGTTTAAGATTGCTGAAGGATGGCTGGGAGGCCGCTGGGATGTAGGTGGTTTCTTCTCTTCCATTATCAGCAGCATAGCTCAGTAGTTTTCCTTCTGTTGCTTCCAGGAATCAGGGGGAGACCAACCTTCTGATGAGTTTATTCCCCACTGGGAGAGTCTCACACACCAGCACACACACACAAACAAGCACAAACACACACACACAGAGAGAACTGGGCTCAGAGCTTCCCCAGGGGAGGGCTGCACTGAGAGATCACCTGCTTAATGCAGGCTCCTGAGGAGACAAGTGCCTGGGCCTCTGCCTTGCTCAAGCCAAACGAAGGCTGGAAATACCTTAGTGCAGAAGCAAGAGGTCTTCAGAGCTACTTCCAGCCTTTGGTCATCAGCTCTGTATCAGGGACTGTTGTTTCACTCTGTTACAGAGAAGGTTACAATCTATGGGTTACTGGAATGTAATAAGTAAATAAGACCTAATTAAATAATAGCTGTTCTAAGTGCCTCAAGGAGATACAGAGCGCTTTAAGGATGGAACTTCCACATATTCTCAGATAATAGGGTTATCTGCACAGTAGTTCCCAGGTTTTTGACAGATGCATATTCAACTGAGAAGATGGAACATTTCAGTCTACTGTGCTGGCTTAAAGGTTTGCCAACTCCCTAAAGTTTCTGGTAATAAGAAAGACTTTAATATATATTAATATGTTTTCTAAATATATTAGAATATAAATATAAATATAAATATAAATATAAATATAAATATAAATATAAATATAAATATAAATATAAATATAAATATAAATATAAATATAAATATAAATATAAATATAAATATGTTCTCATTGTATATATTGCCTTCATACTAGAAATGCTGAAATAGAATAAAAGCAATGGTATATATTAATCACATAAGCTATGCGTGGAGAGGAGTAATACCTTTTTAAGAAGGAGAGAGGTCACTGTACTTAACCAGGTGAATCGTTTGTGACTGGGAAATCCAAGAACAAATAATCAAAATATATGTATTTTGGATTTAATAATTCTTAGCAGCCAGATCCTCCAGACTGCAACAAATACACAGCACACGTTGATGAGGTGAAGTATGACAGTGCTGTTCCCATGCCAGTAACATTAGTAAGGAAAAAAATTAAGAAGAGGGAAAACCACAAAAAAAAATTAAAAAAAAGAGGAAAAAAAATTTCTCAATTTTTCCCTCGAAGTATCAATAACGCCTTTCAATATTGAGCTGCAAACCACAGCTAAACCCCTATGAAAATCGTCAATACACAGACACACGAGGACACAGAGCTCTTTAATTTCCTGAAGACACAGGCTAGAGCTCTCCTCAGCTGCAAGGACCTGTGCTCTATAGGCTTTGCGGTTTGGCACAAGTTCAGCCTGAGCCAGAATGAGGGAGAGGGACACTTAGAAAATTAAAGATCTACGTAGGGAGAAAAAAAAAGTTTTTTCAATATAACACCGCTTTAATTACAAATTTATTGCTCGGCTTACAAAACACTGGGGCGCCTCGAAACGCTCAGAGGAGGAATTAACGCCGGGGCGGACCAGACCTTTGCCATCGCGGCGGGCACCGGGCCCCGCTGCCCGGCGCCCTCCCTCCCCTCTGCGCCTCGCCGGTGTCCGAGCGGCTGCCGCGGCCCCTCCCGGGGCGGGGCGGCTCCCGGGCGGCCGCTGCGGCCTCGCCGCCGGCCCCGGCGCCCCGGGCGGAGCGCGCTGGGCGGGGGACCCCGCACGCCGCCCAAGGGGGATTTCCCCCTCCCCGCCCCGGGCGTGTGGGGCTTCCGACGGAGGCGGGGGATTACCGGCCCCGGGACGGGGGCGCTGCAGCCGGGACTGCGGGCAGGGCCAGCGGCGGCCGAGGAGCGATCCCCGGCACGGCGGGGCTGCTCCCCTCCAGCACTCCCGCTGCAGAGTGCGGGGGTTCGGCATAGGTGTCGGCCGGTGGCTCTGTGGGGAGCCACACGCACACGGCTCCTACAAACACGGGTTCAGCGCCCCCGCCCTGCCAGATCCGGCTGCTGAGCCGGCTCCGGCCCAGAGCTGCAGGCAGCGCCGGGTCAGTGAATCCCTCACGGCGGGCAGCGCCTGGAGCGCGTCCGCACGCCGGGGGATTTACTCTTCCTCTTCCTCCTCCTCCTCTTCCCGCTGCCAGCCGAGCCCCGGAGCGAGCTGGAGGCACCCGCAGCAGCCCCGGGCGCGGAGCCGCCTCCCCCTGGGGCCGCGCTCCCCCCGCGGGGCTGCAGCAGCCGTCACTGCCCCTGGGACCGCCTGCGCTCCCAGCCACCGCTGAGGCGCCGGGGACGCAGCTCCCTGGCGGGTGGGTATCCACTAAAACTGCCTACCTGCCCGGAGGGTTATTTGTTTATTTTTTAACTGTTCTTCTGATCTGTGGTTTTCTCAAAATAAATGGAAGACTGCCCCCTCCCCCAGTACCCTTTATCTAAGTCGGACTTAAATATATGCCAATGGCCCCTGTTACAATCACGAAATCAAGCCACCTCCATGCCAACGGGTTTGTCGTGTGTGTGAAAATGCCAGTCCCGTCGAGGGTGGATGTGAAATCTGATCTTGCTTCAGTCTCAACTGAAAGAAATGATTCATGCTTGACCGTGTCTCCTTGATATTTCTTATTTCGACTTTTCCTGCTTCCTCTGTCCTGTCTCCTGGTTGACACTCTTTCCAAGGGGTCCTTCAAACACTCGAGGATTGCAATAACAGTGCTATAGTCAAATATTTCCTTGAAGGGTTTTATTACTGGGCTATCTAGAACAAAAACAAAAGGCATTTTTTCAAAACACCTCTTTAAAAGAAAAGCAGACAGCAGTTGTTAAAATAAGGGAGGTTACATGGCAAGCCACTGGTGCATTTAACAGTGTCCTCTCCTTCTGAGCTGCACAGTATTTGGTCTTTATTTCAAGAAGCCATTGTGAATGCCTGATTCCTGCCTTCAGTTTTAAGGAGTTTGCTCCCTAGGTGATGGACACTATTCTGCTAGCAGGGGTGGCACTGGACATTGTCCTCAGCCAGATGTCTGCCACATCTGCAGGCAGGTGGAGGGAGGCAGCACTTAGCACAAAGCGTTGTGAGTGTGGGGAATTCAGGCTCAAAGACCCTGAACAACCGGGGAGGTGGCCTGTGACTGTAGAGAATGACAGAAGCAGGGATGAGAATGATGAGCAATGAGGGCTTGGAAGAAAGACTGAGGACATGGAAGGAAGGAATATAAAGCAGACTGTAAGCAGGGAAAAGTGGACCATGTGGTCACAAGTCAGGAGAACGGAGGGTGCCAGGAAAGTCATGATGACTGCAGAGAGCAGATGGCTGATAGGGGTTAGGGGACAACATGAGGGTGGACCACACCTGGAGCAGCTGTCTGCCTTTTCTAGGAAGTAAAAATAATAGGAAAGCAATCTACTGGCTGTTGCCCCCAGTGCAGACAACAGGAGACATACAGTGGAAGTCCGCCTCTGAACAGCAAACAAGGAAGCTTGCTTTTTTTATGTGTGTGTTTAAGGCTGAATTGACCTCGAGCTGATGTCATGCAAATCAAGCACTGTCTGCTTCCCTCTAAAAGGCAAAAGAAGTCCAAGGAATCAGCTTGAAATGAAGAGTTACTTATGTTTAAACATCTCCTGGTTTGGGGAGTGCAGAGAGGCTGAGTCAGGGGCTTCAGAAGCTGCTGTCACCTTTGACGGGGGTCAGAAATAGCCACTGCTGTTTATTTGCAATTTGCAATACACACTAGGCCCTTTATAAACCTGGGGAAGGACAGTCCCTGCTGCTGCACTGTGCAGTCTAAGGATTTGCAAAATGGGATCACTAGTGTTTCTTGGTATTATAATGTCACAGTGTCTCCAGGTTGGTTTCAAAGCATGTAAGAGCATGTGGAGAGCACTACTGCAAAAGTTACAAAGCTATAGGCAATAGAGACTCAGGTTAGATAAGGGGCTGGCTGGGTGGAGCTGGTGAACAATGCACGAAAGTGCTTTTCTTTCACTGATCTTGGTTCAAATTAAGGTTAAATTCCAAGGGGAGTGTATTTTTTTTTCCCTCTCTCAATCTCTCTCTCTCTCTCTCTCCAGGAAGAGGTTTTAAAGGCCATCATTTTCAGTTAAAAAAAAAAAAATCACAAAGAAAGATACATGTTAATACAAATGTAGCATTCCACAGAGGGGAGCCAAGAGCTGCGGGTGTCGCACCCACAGCTTTTATTCAGCCAAAGCGAGTTCAGCAGTTTCAGCACCTGGCAGGAGCAGGATTGATCCTGCTGTCAAGAAATGGCTAGGGTAAAAGCAAGACCACTTACATGCCACAGAGTCTATACAGAAAAATGCTGATATACAGGAGTGGGAAAAGGGATTATGGAAATAATACACAGAATTCAAGTAATTTTTACTGAAACGACATACTTAATTTGTGTGGCTCAGAAATCATTACCTTTACCCTTGTAAAAAAGGTATATTAAACATCTAATCTATGAAAGTATGTAACAGAAGGAACTAGAATATGAATTTTTCTATTAAATCTATGAAGCCTGGTGCTGTAACTAAAGGAAAATGCAACAGGGCTTCCAGGTAGCTACTCTTAGACCTGCTTTTTTTGGAGTGGGGGGAGAAAAGTAAAAAGAAAAAAAAAAGCTGGATCAGCTTCTTCATGAAGCAAACTTCACAGAATTTATTTTGCAATCTGTCCATCATTACTTTTCTGTTTTAGAGCTGATGTTTCAGTGCTCTGTAAGACAGTACAACAGATTCTGTGTCCTCCCAAAATTTGAAAGCAGAAAGTGGTCTCTCCTGCGATAAGAGCTCCCCAAAGTGCTGGGGCAAAGGTGGCACACATTTAATGCTGGCTTTTCTTTGGTATGACAAGAGCTCTTGAAAATCAATGGGGAAATCTGTGGTCTTGATCCTGTGAGATAGTACAAGTTTGCTGTAGGGGAGTTCCTGGCTCTCAAAGGAGTACACAGAACCTCCTCCCATAGCCTGCTCCCTAAGCAGAGAGAAGCAGTCAGTTCTACCATGCTCATGGGCATTTGTCCTCCCTGTGGCTGCTCTCGTCTTTAAAGGTAAATGAGACATCAAAAAATGTTATATGCCAGCACAAACGACCATTTCCCTCTCAGCTGTATGATCTATGTGCCTCATACACTGTACACAACACAAAACCACAAAATACAAGCCTTTGTTTTATGAACTTTGTCTCTTATCCCCTACCAAAATAAAATATTTTGGCCTACCAGAACAATGAGTGCCTAATATTAACCCTCAGTAGCTCCTCATTACCATTAAAAGGCTGCAGCAGGGACTTGAGAATGATTGCTTCACATGTCTTATGGCTGTGCAGCCCAAGGTAGCTGTGCTGGTTGTATTTTAAGCAGTATGTTAACATTCTTAGGAATACTTTGGTCAGAAACCAGAGCTATTCCCTGTCAGTCCACCTAAACAACATTTAAGTGTCGCAGAGCACAAAACATTGCTTAATTGAACAGTAGTAGCTTAGAGTCCATCAGTGCCATAGCTGATCATCAAATGCAGCTGATGATCAAATTATTGATGGACTCCAAAGCTAAGTTACCAGCTGGATACTTTTCCAGCCATGAGGGCAGAGACTGCTGTCAGGTAGAACAAAAGTCAAGTGAATTCAGGGTTCCGCCTCACAGATGAGAAGTGTCTGCTAGGGAAGGTGGATACTCAGTGCTAGTATTCAGCTCTGCAGATTTTTTGTTCCTGTGATATCCTTCCCCACATCTTTGAGTCCTATTTTTGACCTCCTCCTTCTTAACCAGCATCAGAGCAGTGTTTCTCACCCCCTTTTCATGAACAGTGTAGTATAACTTTTCCTTCTCAGCAGCTGTCATCCCTTCCTGCCAGCCCTAACTGCCTCTTGGCATTGCTCCCTCCCTGTCGTACTCATGCCAAGAACAGCCTCACCCCCACTCTGGGAGCACAGCTATATTCCAGCCCATCACATCTGCCCCCCAAATCACTTCTTTCCATTGACATTCCACTAACCTCTACCCAGCCACTATTCTTACCATCCTTTGACATAGCTCAAATTACAGTATAATTAAAATCACCATGGAACACAACTAAACCAACAAGATTAACTACACAAGAACTTTGGGATTTTTTTTTTTTCAGCAGCCTTACAAGACATCTACCTGGCTTCAGCAACTCTGACTTTCAGATGGTTGTGACAAGGATATATTTCTTTCCCTATTGGGCAAGATTTATGGTCTAGCAACAAAAATCCAGGATGTAGGCATCAGTATTAATGAAGCAGAGTTCACTGAAATCAGCTTCCTAAATCTATTTTACTACCTTTTTTTCCTTTTTTTTTGTATTACTCTTTTATTACTGTTTTCTGCCTCAGATAGTTTTCTCTCTAGTCTCTTCCACATCCAGTAATTCTTAGAGAGGAATGGAAATAAACACTCTGAAGGGCTGTCTAGGGCAGGGAGCACAAGGTGCTGGGGTGATGCTGTGCCTTAGAGAACGAGCCCACTCCTTGAAGTCAGGAATGCACACAAAAATCAGCTCTATATAGACCATATCTGAATGCAGGAAAAGGGTGTTGTGTACAAGGGAAGCATCTGCATGTCCAAGAATTAGAAATGCCTTACTGTCTGAGCAATAAGTAGTATCAGAAACTCATCCTGTTCAGTTTATCCAAAAGAAGATTAATGGTAATCTGTTCATGGTCTCCAGATACCAAAATGGGAAGGATTTGGGGAAGTAAATTGCTCTTTGAGTTCTCAGGAAAAGGAAGCATAATGGGAGCCATAGGTCTGAAGCTGAAAGAAGACATACTAGAAAACAAGTTCAACAGATCATCTGTAGAGTCCTTCATCATGGATCTGTAATTCCCCACACATTTGTAGTTCCTGAAGGCCTGGGACTTTAGGTGTTACAAACCAAGGAGTGCTGGAATTGATGTAGTTGTGGTTGTTATCCTGCTTTCCTAGGGCAAGTGCAGCAGGAAAGCAAGAGTAAGTAAAAAATGAGGAGCCTGCCATCTGCTTTTTTGTATGTTGATTCTATAGTGCTTCTCACATTTATGATGTGTAATAGCTTTTCAAGCTTTTAAAAACTTTTTCTTTGGGGTTGAAATATGCTACATGCACATATTATAATCACCATAAATTGACATGGCAGCTAGCTAGATACCTGTGCTGTATATCAATCATTTAGGTAAAAGAGTAACTGAATAGGAACTAAAGACATAACTTACAGGTTTTGCAAGCAGGGGGTGGGGCAGAAGGAGGGAACAGGACATGCCTATGACAGGTGGTGGTATATCTCCTACACATCCTGGGTCAAGAGGGTAATATGTGGTTCAGCCTGCCAGACCTCAGCTTGCTTTACCACTAGTGGAAGCAATAGTCATAGCACCTAGTCAGACACCTGCAGCAGGTGGTTTTGGAAGAGCTCTAAGAGGATAAAATGTCAATAGCACTGAAAAAACCCAGACTTTTAATGAGATAGTAGGTAGCAGGTCACTCAAGAGTTGGCTCTACAGGAAATGAGGCTGTGTGAGGGTGAAGTTCTGGAGAAAGCACCTCGTAACATGCAAAGCTGGTCATTTGCAGACCAGATTTCAATGGCGGAAAATTACAAGGATAATGCCATTACTGGAAAACAGGGTAGATTGTTACAACAGGCAGTTGTGGATTTGCTATGTAGGACTATTGAGAAAAGTCTTGTGGGATTTAAAAAAAACACCCACTGATGAAATGCATTTTCTTTAGGCACAAGTAGTTCAGATTTATAAGAGTCTTACTCTAGTGGATGTTAGAGCTTTGAAGAAATAAAATTATCCTCAGCAGACAGGTAAAATGTGGAGAAAGCCTGGCATTTAACTGCTTGAAAAGCAATTGAGCTGAGTTTCTCCATTATGTGATCAAAGAAGAGCAAAACCTTCCTGACCTTGATTCCAGTATGTGCTGTGGTGGTTGTTGCTGTACTCAAAGGTTTGGTGCTGCAGCTGTGCAGATATGAGCAGTCCCTCTCACTGACCACACATTTCCCTGGGCACTGGCAGCACAGCCCTTAGCCAAGCCTTTGCTTAACACATTGCAGGGTGAGTTTGTGCATCTTTGTCCTTGCTTCTCCTGCACTTCAGGCTCTCAGGAGGGGAGTAAACTGCAGTCCCAAAATACTACAAACAGGTGCAGTTAGTCCCAAATGCAGTGCTTTTGGGACAGAGGGTGGGAGTAAGCCCTGTTCTGTGCAAAAGGCCAGGCAGACAGACAACTCTGAAGAGCAAATTCTTGGGGCAAATTTTACTCAGGATGCATCTATAGTAAGGTTTTCTTTATATTCAGGGTGTATTTTAAAAGCCACTCTCCCATCTGGCTTCACTTTCTGTGCTTTGATTCATGTCCCAGAGCAGTCTCAATGCACTCAGGATCCCACAGAAATGACACAAAACTGAGAGACGTGATTCTACTGCCTGCCACCAGGCAGCCCAACCCGGGATTTCTGTGGAGCCAGCTCCAAAGGTACAGCAGTTGGCTGTGGGGGCTACATGCCATCTTCCAGCTCTAGGGGTCTGCTTCTCCTGCACTGCCTGACCTGGTAATCCAGACTTAGTCTCAGCTCTTCCAGCAGAAGTGCAGCTGCCAGCTGAGCACAGCCCTGGTTCACGCATCTGTGATAGGTTTCTCACTCTAGCAAGCATGTATAGAAACACTGAAAGTAGTCCAACAAGCAGATTCTGTGAATGACTTAGGCTGAGACTTGATTGCCCGTGTAAATCAGCGATGACATTGGGCACAGTCAGGCCTTGGTTGTTGGCAAGCCTGGGTATGGTATTAAAGACTGGCTTCCAGTTCTCTGTGGAAATGCAGGCCAGTGGTTCCCTGTCTGCTGGGACCACACAGCCAGACAGAATCTCAAGACCCTACAAAGTTTTGCAAAGCACAGTCACCTTTACCTTTCCTCCCTCCTTTTCTGTCCTGACCTCTCTTTCCCTTTGCCCACTTGACCGGCACGTACAGCACCACCCCTCTTGGCCACAGCTGGGCTGATCAATACTTATCTGGCTGCCTTTCATGGGGACCTGTTGAATTAGGGAAAAACATTAGTACAGGAGATGTCTGGGCCCAAGCAGTGAGATGGTCTAAAGGCCCAAGTGAGGATGTCTGTCTTGGCAGTGCGTGTATGTGCACCAGGCAAGGAATCCTGGACCTGTGGGGAAGGGGGAATGTGGGTTGTCTAGCCAGCAGAAGAGACACCACTGCCTTCATTGTGCTGCTGCTTCAGCCCAATTACTGCACACAACACAGCTGTCCCCACAGGATGATATCCCTTGTGGGAACAGTCTGGCCCTAAGACCACACTAACCTTTCTGAGCTCCACTCTTCATGACAGATCCCCCAGAAATCCATTCATTTTCACTTGTATCTACAGATGCCCTGAAACTCCGCAGGTTCCTCTTTGTCTCCAACGGAGCCACACTCCCTTCTGCACAGCTGAACATTGCTGCAATTCACAAGAGCAAAAACTCAAAGTGAATTAGGATGGTACAATTCAGTTTTGTTGACTCTCCAGTATAGCCTATGGAAGAGGTACACAGTTCCAGAGATTTTTCCAGATTTTTGGCACAGCAGCCAAATATTAGCTCCCAAAGCAGTCCAGCAGGGATACTATTTGTGTTAAGGACTACAAGATTCCAAAATTGGTTGCCAATATGACTTTATAGCTTGTCTTAAAGCAACTACTGAATAAATAAATGGCACCAAATGACAACTTTGCTATAGACAGGGCCCTTGCTTTTATTCATACAGTGGAAACTGATTATCTTGGACAGCTGAGAATGAATCCCTGAGAGCTGTAAACTAGCAAGGACTAGATCTTCCAGACATTCCTAGTGGTCATCAGCCTGGTCCACTGAAAAGGCTGCAGCCCCTCAAGCTGTTTTTCACTGCCTTCCTACACAGAGCTGCCCCACCTCTGGCCAGTCATGTAGCCAAAGGCTCATTTGGGCACTTCTGCCAACTTAGGGACAAAATACTATTAAATTTTCTTTTAAATGTGTTCTGAGATTTACTGATGAAAATTGTAGAAGGGTTCAGATCCTACTAAATATAACTCAATATTTAGTATTTAAATACAACTTTTTAGTGTCCTGTTTATATTGAGTAAACCTTAGCAATAGGACAACAGAAGTAGAGGGGACACTGGCGATTTTCATACTGATTATCTACTGACCAAAACAGGTAAGTGTTAATTAGAAATGTTTTATTTGAAATTTAGAACCAAGGTAGCTTGTTCTATCAAACACAAATTTAGTGAAAAAATGAAAAAAACCCAAATTTCAAATAAGTTCCTAGCCTTTTGCTGACATACCAACTTTACCCTATTGAGACATCTACTTTCAAATATTAAACAGCTGTGTCTTGCTTTGATTTCTGTGAAGTTTTAAAACTCCATATGTAAGCATAGCAAAGTATTTCTGTCACTCATTTTAACAAATTTTTCTCCTCTTCTATGTCTGAAGCAGGGAAAACTTCCACAAATGCATATTTGGACTTCACCCAATTCTTTTTGGTGTTCTGCTCAAAATTTAATTATTATCTTGTACTTCAAACACTAGAAGATTTTTAGGGTGAGGGAAAATGCTCTCTGTCTAAAGTAGAAGACACAAAGCCTTATTAATTTTATATACCCTATTAAAGTACCAAATGGGATGATTTTAGTGCTATGAGCATGTATTGATGAAGACCATACTACTTGTTATTTTATTTCTAATGAAGAAATGAATAAACTTTTTGATTTTACTGAGACATATGTGAAATCTTGATTCTAAAGAGTACATCTAAATTGATAGCTACATCCACTTAGACATACATCCACTCCAGTAGCCTCATTTCTCATAGATTGATTTTTGAGATGTTTATCTCCTTGATCACAAAACCTGTGAAATAGGGGCACCACATCAGTGAGCCAAATAATCATGAACAGTGAAATAGGGGCACCACATCAGTGAGCCAAATAATCATGAACAAAGTCCTGTGGCTTCAGACAATAGAGTACTACCAAAGTAGCTTTTCATTTTTGCATCTTAATGTTTTGACTTTTCTTATAGGTTTGTTACTGAAATCAGTTCTGTTAATACTTATTAATGAACAAATAAAACTGTTTCCATCCTTTGAATTCTTTGGGAAACCAATATATTTTTAAAGAGTGTGTGACATGTAGCGTGCATATTCATGTGAGAGTATCAATCATCACAAATTTATGTCATGTATCCTGCAAGGGCAATCCTAACCTTTTCCTTTCATGGCCACTGGGAACCAGTTGTGACCAATTCTATTGGTTCTATTTCTGTTTTACCATATGGAAATGGATCTGCATCTATCATGTTCAGAAGCTGTTCAAACCATGGTGAACTTCTGTCAACGTGGCACTGTGTGGACTTTTGGCCCAAGGTCACCATGAGGGAACTGCCCAACTGCCCCTGATGAGAGCTTCTCAGAAAGGAGAGTGACCCTCTGCAGCTGGCAACTGCCTGGGCAGCACGCCAGAGCAGACACAGCTGTAACACTGTGCTCAGCACTCCTGAACAGGGACTGGCAGGTTTTGAACAAAATATGGTGATTTCAATGAATCAATTCTCAACATTTTACATTTCAGTACAAGTTTCAGGTTAAAACTTCCAGGAAAATAAAAGTGGTGTTCTTTTGGAGGCTGGTTTTTTTTGGGGTTTTGTGTTTTTTGTTTTTTTGGTTTTCTTTTGTGTTTTTTTTTGGTTTTTTTTTTTTTTTTGCTTCATTTTGACTTTTTTCAATTGGACTAAACATTGCCCTTGCTCCTCCTTTCTGACAAAGGAAGGAAAAGAAAACCAATTCCAAGTAAAAAACTGCTTTTCCTTTTCCTCAAGCTGTTCTATTTCATAGCTTTTCAGTCTATTTTCTTTATTGCCTGGCTTTGCACTCACCAGCAAAGTCAGTACTTACTCATCACAGTACATAATAGGACTAAGAGAAAAGCACTGCAGGATTTGGTTCCACTATTACTGTGCTCCATTAATTTTACAATGAAGTCTTGGCTACCAACATAAAATTCTAAATGCTGAAAACACTTCTGGCTTTGTATTTCTGACATTTAGTTGAATAGAGTTACCAGGTACATGTTACCTTAAAATTTATTTTTAATGACAATATTTTATAATTAACAATAAAAAACACATTCTGTACCCAACTTCTTTTGTAGACTATTTTAATAAAAGGATTATAAAATACAAAAGAGAGAGAGACAGGTAACCTGAGATGCAATTTTGGAATGCAAACTTTTAGTTCAAATGTGCAAGCTCAAACTTAACAAATGTTTAAAATATTTGAGTTTGTCAAATGGTGCCAAAATAAACCATGTCTTTTCTAAAGACTACATATTTAGCTAGGCACTGGCAATGTAAATCTTTCAACCATTTCAAGTATTTGTTTAAAAGCCTCCCAGAACGCGTGGGCTCCCAACAAAACTGAAGAATGAAATGTTTAGAACACTGAAGCTCAACAGCTGACTTATAATCGACCTAATATGAGAACACCACTTTGTCTTTTTGAACTTGTGAATACATTTTATTTACCAATGCATGAGAAGAACAAACAGAGAAAGTCCAGTTGTGCAGACCTGATGTGAAATGTTACAGCGATAAGAGTCAGCCCATGAAAGGCTGCGATCGCAGCAAGGGAAACTGCCCAGCACTGATTTCATGTGCCTCACAGCTGATTCTTGCATGGGAGCAAATCTTCAGCAGCAGAAGTTAAGAAGAAGAAAACTCAACAAAACCAACAGGCTTATTCTAATTGAAAGAAATGAAGGCACAGAGAAATCCTGACATTTGGATGGTAAATTCATTTGTGTACATGGATTAAAGATGTTACAATACCTGGTAAGACTATATATGAAATCAGTTTTGTAAAATGTTCCTGATTTGGAATAAACAAATAAATAAACATGCATATGACAACATACTGACATCAACAAACCATTTCAATACGATAGCTTCTTTATAAAAACAGTTTTAATATTCCTTAACATTAATGATTAACTAATGAATTTTACTTTGCCATTAATGCATTTAAAGAGGAACAAAACAGAATTCAGCTATAGGACTCCACTAACAAGACTGAGCTGGCTTTAAACTTTTCAGTATCAGCAGTTTTCCTCAACACAAGTGCAGAAAGCCATGTCACCAGTTTTCAGCTGTGGGCTGCATGAAAAATAGTACTAAAAGACTAAAGGTCCACAGTTCTTTTCTGTTAAAGTTGATTTGTCACAATATTGTTAATTAGTGAGGGCTTAGGGAAGGCTTACTAGGAATATAATTACAGTGCTGAAAAGCATTAATAATGCTCTTATCCCGAGCCAACATGATGCTATTTACATATTTTACCCTGCCATATACCAGAAATGGCTCCCAATGCATAACGTGCTGCAGGATCATCAAGAGAAAGACACAAAATCTCACAGGGGAAGAACATTTCTGAATATCTCTGTTCTATTCAAGACAGCGGGGACCCTAATTTGACCAGTAATTACAGCTGTCACTGTAAGATGCACCTATGGTGAGCCACCTTTTATCATGAACTGTTTTTCCATCAGGAGGGAAATGAATTGCTACTCCTGGTATATAATTGGATGCAATCTCATCTTTCTCACATATATTAGGACAGAAGTGACAATTGCATTTGTCTGCTGTATGGGAGCAGGCTTCATTTCACTTTCAGAGCTCTGCACAGGCATCAATCAGTTCTCAATGAATAAAGCATATGATAAGCCCATTAACCCATGTTGTCATTATCACCTCTTTCTAGTGACCAGAGCAGATTTCCTGCCCTCATTACACTGAGAGGCTAAAGTTAGGCTGGGCTCAACAGGACCAGAAGTTCTGCTGAGGGCACTAAAGGCTGGGCTTCCCCTACTAGACCTATGTGATTTATGCTGTTCACTTCAGCAGGTGAAGAAGTGAAAGTGTTTTGACATTAACCACATAGATACTTTTGCAAACACCCTGGAGGAGCCCAGGAACCTCTTCAGGGACTGCATACCTTTAATGACAGTCACTAAGGAATTTGCCAAAGACCACACACCAGGTTGTTAGCAAGGAAGAGGGAGAACTCAACTGGTTTTGAATCTTTCTACTCTCAACATAGCAAATTTCCCATGGTCCTTTCCAAAGAATAAAAATATTTCCAGCTGAATTTTAAAAATCAACACATCTGATTTAATTACAAATAAAATACATTTATCCACATCTGTAATTTATGACAAAACACCCTAACCTAAATTATCACTGAATTCCAGGCTGCTTGGTGCAAGACAAAAGACAGAGTCAGGAACTATTTTTTCACCTTGGGTATAATGTGTCGAAAGGAAAATTATGGAGCATAACTATAACTTAATTTTACCGAATCAAGTATTACCTGCAATCAGATGTGTCTGACATCAAGCCTGCTAGATGGCTTTTGCATGGCCCATCCTACTTTCCCAAACAAAGCCAATGGACACAAGAGGCTGGAGGTCATACAGTCTGGCTGTAGGAAGCCTGCATTCACAAGATTATTCACTTGGACACAGAAAAACTTGGGGAAAGGTGAGGAGCTTTTGACACTCCAAGGGGAAGGAGGAACTCAGCACATTCATGCGTGGAGCACTAGCCCTGATTTAGTAAACTTGCATTTTCAAAGTAGCAAACAACTTCCTCATAAAAGCTGCCAAGCAGTAACTAATACTTTTACACTGAGAAATAAGTACTTCAAAGTGAAATTAAAACAATGTTTAAGAAAAAATATTTCATTCTCACAGTGAAGGAAAAGATACCTTATTGCCTTACACGGATCTTTGTCCCAGAGGCCATGTTTAACTTAACTAAGAAATCACCTTGAAGAGGGGGCTAATTTGAAGATGGCAGTATTTCATATCACCATATTCAGCTTGGAGATGCTGCTGATACTTTGCTACTTGAGTATTAAAGAGGAGCTGTGAGAAGAGATGGAATAAGAGCTCATGGTCAGTAGGGAATGCTAAATCAACAGGTGACATTCAGTACCCATATATCCTGGGTTATTCAGAAAACAGTTCTGTCTTCATACAGGCTACAATGAACTCTGAACATTACAACTGAGGAAGGAGATCTAGAGTAGTCATTTTGCTACAGAAATATTAATACCAATAAATAATCTGTCACAAATGACAAGTCCAATGCTAAAAATGGTTACAAACAGCAGAGATAAAACAGACAATATCATTGTGACAACCATTAAAGTCACATTTTGTCTATATCTTGAACACTAGGCACAAAACACATTGCATCTTGGTAAAAACACTGCAGAGCTGGAAAAAAAAACCAGATTAGTATGACAAGGCCAATTAAAAACACGGGACAGATCCTTTAAATGAGACTAGGGATTCTCTCTGGAAAAGAGAGAGTGGGGGAAATGACACCAAATATGTAAAATCACATGGGACATGGAAATATGAACAGGGAATGGTTCCTCACCATTTCTCACGTACAAAAACTAGCTGATAGCAAATGAATAGAGCTGGTTCATAAGAGAAAAGGAAGTATTTTTTCACTCAATGCATCATTAACTACATAAGACCTTGTGAAAGGAACAAGTAGATACAAACAATTTTAATGGATTAAAAAACAGGTCATGAAAAAATGCTGCTAAATACAAAGACAACATCTCTGGCTTAGAAAGCCTTTAACTAACAAACTGCTGGGACACCAGTTGGGAGAGTGGCCACTAGAGCTGGCCTGACTTTTTACCCTCTCCTAGGCATCTTCTATTTGTTATTGCCAAAGGTAGTCCTTGGGCTTTGGTCTAGCACGGCATGGTAGTCTTTACATTTTTGTCTTTATTTCTTTCTCACTACCTCCTTACAGCAGAAGTGGTTCAATAGCACTGACTGCTCAGGAGATCTTGTCATCCACTTTGTGCACAAAGCTCAGTGAGGACAGTAGGACAAAGAGCTGTTGAGTCACCCAAAGAGCTGAACAGCAGCACACGGGAGACGGTGAAGGGGCTGGAATCTGGGGGGTGGCAATCCTCTGGTTTGGAAGCATTAAAATTTCTTCCCACTGAATAGGTGTGGGGGAGAGGCTCCAGACTCACTGGCTATCTTAGGATTGACCAAAGGTCAAAAAGGAGCACTTCAGAAGTTTCTAGAAGTGACTTGGGTAAACGTGGCTTGGAGGGATGCTACTTATCTCCCTGCAAGAGGTTAGGTTTGGTCAACTGAAACTAGGAGGGGCTTAAGTCTGCAGCTGAAGAAGGTTTAAGTGTTTGAAAGAAAAAAACAGACATTAAAATGTTTCTCTCTACACCTACACCTAAAATTAAAATTTCATTTTCTCCAGATAGACTGCACCATCACAACATCTGAACAAGCAAGCATTAAGAAGTAAAACCATGTTAACAACATTAAACACAAAGCAAAGCAGAAGAAGTGTAAGCCTCAGGAGCTACATCCACCTTGCCTGAGTTGGCTGCCCCTGAGGAGACAGTAAAGCCCAGCTGGCTGCTGAGATTCTTTATTGAATTGGGGTTCTCAGAGATTACAGCTGCTTTCTTGAGCAGGATTATATGAGTACGGGCTTGACTGTTCATACCGGGAGATGGTGGAATCACAAACATAACTCTAAGTTCAACTGTAATGTATCTTAGAGTCTATAATGTCTGTGTACCCCAAAGTTTCCTCCTCAGCCCTCAGTTTCTCCCCTCCCTGTATGATTCTGTGCTTCAGCCTTTTAGTCCTAGGGCACTTCATGTGTACAAAAAGCTGAGGATTGGCAGTTTAGCCTCAAACCCAACCTGGATGGTACTCCTGCACTGCAGGGCAATCAGAGTCTTGTAGGAATGGGACGAGAAGAGGCAAACACTGAAAAGGTGACTCTTTAATTTATAAGGTGTTTTCTGAAATCTGAGAGCTTTTCCCTCATTTAAAAGGACAGAGGAGTGACTAAAAACAATACAGGAAACTTTTTCCACTGTCTGAGATACTGTACAATGTCACAAGGCTTTCATGTTGCAATTTTTTAAGCTGTACTTCCAGTGAAACCTAAATGTAAATTTCTTTTTAATGTACACTGAAAATGCCATGTACTAGCAGAAGCTATTCAACTGTTGTATAAAGGTATGCATTTATCCTGCCCTTTGATGTAGCCACAGTTACTACCTGCAATTCAATGGGCTATGAGTAAGGAAGAAAAAATATCCACTATACCAGCCAGAGATATTTCTTGAATGTCAACCTACTTTATCAATTAATACATTTAACATACAAATACTGGACTATTTGCAGCCTCACAAATAAAATAAGGGATTTAAATCTTGAAACTGCTTTGCAGCATTTTGAACCTGAAGCCTGCAGTATCTAAAAATTCTATGCCTTACAGCAGACTATAGTCTAACATGGAGAGGACAGACTGTTAAAATAAGCATCTACATAATTTTTCACAATACAGTGTGCCACAATGCATTTGGTTAAAAACAAACACATGTTTGCAGTGAAACATTTTAACAAATCACAGAACTCAGCAGCAAAGTAGTTAAACATTTATGATTTGATTTTATCTCAGCTTGGAATGTCGCTGGAGTGTCCCACTTCTAACAACTGTTTGCTAAGTTAAGGCTTCAGTGTTTACACAGTGCTGAATGAAGCAGCCTGGTCACCAGATGTGAAAGCTTCCTTAGACTACAGCTTTCAATCAGATCACGGTCCTAATGGTCCCTGCTCCAACCTTCTTCCTCAGGACGTCCACCAGCCTTTCCAACCTGAGAGGGGGCAGGGGAGAGGGAGAGGAGAGAAAAAAAAGGAAGCTAATGTTAGGAATGTTCTGGCTGAAAGAGACAGTGTTTGCACTGAACCAAGCTGTCCTGGTGGTGGTCACGCTCAGAAACAAAGCACTACTGTAAAAGACAGACATTAAGGGAAAATGCAGACAACTTGCGAAAAACTTTTTAACCTACAACCCAACCCATCTGCAGCCAGTGATATATATCAACTCACTTTTCCTTTGTAGTGCATGGAGTATCTGAGGTCCCTGTATGGCATTAACACAAAACCCTGTGCAGCAATCCTGTGATACAATATACACTTTGGTGTAAGCAGGACAATTAATTTTTATACTTTAAAAAATATGAGCTGTCCATGGCTCTTGTTAAATGTAGCACTTAAGTATTGTTTCCCCTTAAATAATATCTTGCCTATTATCCAACAGATACTTTTACTGTCCAGTTTATAAATTTATGTCTAAAAGCCAATGTGTTTTATGTAAAAAATTTTTCAAAACACTCAACAAGCCAAGTTTCTAAGGATGTGGATGATGATATTTTGAAGGTGGCCTGCGTGATTCTTGTGTCAATACTACTACAGAAAAATTAACAGTCTAAGCTGCCCAGTCCTCTTACATTTAAGGCACAGGCACTATAAACATGTTCAATCTCACTGGCTTAATTTGATCTTTCTTTTGTTAAAGTATGTAGACAAATGCAAAGGACTAAATTTGTTCATCATTTTGTATCTACACACATTTATCTTCAGCATTCCAGAAATCATGTATTCAAGCTATTTTTTCAATCTGTCTGTATTTTATGGTATCCTTCAATGAAAACTCTCCCACAAATAAACTACCTGTATAAAAGCAGACAGTGTGTAGCAGAACACTTTCAGAGCCACGTCCAGAATATTATACACACAGCTTCCACAATGGATAAACAGAGCTGTAAGTTCAAATAGCTGTATTCATGGTCACAAAGCTGACCATTTTTTCTTATCTTGAAAGACAATTAAAAAAAAATTATACAACATGAGAAAAGCAGATAGGAAATAAAAATAACACAGCTTTATCAAAATTGCAAAATGCATTTTATCTCATGAATGCATTAGTAACTTCAGTGCACGTAAACTAGTCAACATGGATTTATTGCCACAAGTCATGACTAATGTGCTTGGTACGTATTGAAACACTTGTTTTCCAGGAACCACCAAGCACGATGAAGCTACACCTTTCATTGTACTCACCAGGTGACTTAATTCCTGAAATGAGATTAAGAATTCACCACCCAAATGTAATCATCAGACAGCAGGAAAAGTATGTGGAAAGTTCAGCTCATTCTAGCTCTTACACAGGGACTCTGAGGGAATGAATGCACAGGTAAAAAGCTGCTCCTTAGGTAGCAACTGCTGAAAAACTGCTCCTCTCCCTTCAGTTTTCCAATAGTCACTTTTCCTTCTTAACCAACTACTGCATTTCCCCCGGTTTTGTAAAATAACATCTACTGCACTTCGATTTATAGAGGCAGCACCCAAACTGCCATAACTCAGTGCTGTCCGTCCATGAAGGTATAAAATCAGGGATTTCACAAGTTATTTGCTCCTGTAAGTTTTCTCACATGGATACATCAATGTTTTCTGAGTTCTAAGGATTTTAACTCAGTTACTGATCAGTCAGTTTTGTCAGCCTCTCTTATTGGGAATTTTCCCTGTTACATCTGCTGTCAGTCCTGGGCAATTTCAGAAAGCAATGGCAATTAGTTCTCTTTCACTAGCATGTGTATTCAGAAGCACAGCAGCTTTCTCAGCCATTTTAACTCTTTCTGGAGGTCTCTTTCACACTAGCACCCTCTCTAATGTACTTCTAAGACATAAAAGCAATGGAAAACATTTCAAACTGTTTGGACAAACAGAAGGCTTGGGCTGAAAATTGTTTTTCTGGGAGACAGCATAAAACCTGTAAAATCTGAGATCATGGCTTATTTAAATCACTGTTCAGTTAAAAAGAAATATTGTGTGGCTTATACAAGGCAGGGGGTGTGTGTGGGGGGGGAATGACTTCAGTAATTGAGGCTCCTTCTGGGGAAAACAAGTTGGATGTCACAGCTTACACACTGTCCTACAACTGGGTTTAGATGTGCACCACTCTGTGACCAAGCAATGGCACTGCACACCAGAGCAGAACAAGTCGGTGAAGAGCTGCCCATGTTTGAAGAGAAATACCACTGGGATGAAAGTAGCTGTCTTCTGTTTAACCTTGAAACTGTCAGGCTTCATTGAAAATAATGAGGCTTAACAATCATAGTTTCTGCTTTTCAAACGAATGATGACTGAAATCATCAAAATGAGGCATTCCGCACCAAATACATACCATGCAGAGCTTATTTGCCTTTTGTTTCAGTCATATGTGGATTTTCAAATTTATTTATTCTTTATCAGGAGGAAAAAAAAAAGGTAGCAGGGAATTAAGATATTGTACTTTGAAAGAGATTTAAGCAACAACATAAAAGAGAAATGGTAGCAGCTATTTATAAGATAAAATAACAGAGGGCAAAATTTACCCCTACACAGACACAAGACCCAATATACCTCTGAAATCCCACTTAAGCCTACAAAATAATGCTATGCGCTGAATCAGTGGTTAATAACTCTTGATACAGGCCTCAGGGGGCTTTTTGGAATGATAATCCTGGACTCTTTGTTCACCAAGGGCCCAACTCTGTCATCCCAACTCACACTAAGAAACATTTTCTTTGTGAGTAAGAAAAGGCAGCTAAAAAGGCTGTTTGTGCCAGTGAGGTGCTACCTGTGAGGGGTGAGGGTGGCAGAGCCAGCCCTTGTTGATAAGGCTTTGTGCCCAGCCCAGTGGGATGCTGCAGGCAGCTCCCTCTGGAGACTGAGCATTTTAATGTGGAAAACTGCAGTAATAGTTTTATACCTCTAGATCAAAGGTAATTTAACTAGAAGAATGGAAGGTACTGGGAACTAGTCTCAATGTTTGCAGGGTTTTATTCAAAATATGGAAGACATGAAAAAACCAACTTCTGTTACTTTGTGTAATTTCATAGAATTTTATTTAACTGAAAGCAGCACATTTTATTGTATTCTAAGACAAATTCTAACCATTCCAACATTCTAACAAATGAGATTTGCCTTTTTGCTTGTGAATAGTCCTCATAGTGTAAGTTAAATGTGCAACATTACACTTTCTCCTGAGATGTACGCAAGGATACTCACTGAATTTGCATCTCATGAAGCAACTAAATAAGTAATTTAAGAAGAAAGCATCTGAGTTCTTATTTTAGATCAGACAGAAGAATGATAAGGTGGGCAGGCCATTCTGTGGTAGTGCTGAAGGTCCAAATGTGCAAGAACAGACACACACCTTTTGGAATGCTTTACAAAGCCTCTTAAGGGCTCACTCCCCATTCTCACAGATTTCAATTTCTTCCTTAGAAATTTTTGAAAACCGCAGTAGATGACCTTCATTATTCCTTGGTTCTTCAAATACTTCTAGAAAATCTGTGCCTTAACAAATAAATTCTCTCAACAAATGCCCCATCAGCATTTTTTATACAATTATTTTATGCATGCATGCAAAGTGAGTACAAAAGGACATATAAAATACAGGAAAAATCTATGGATTCAGATGGATAGGCACAACCTTGGTTTTATTTCTATTGATTTACATATATCCAAAAGTAAAAAGTAAAAATGTCCAATGCTTTTCAAGATAGATGGAATTTGCATTGATGAAAAGCACAAAGATAATGCTAGAAACATTCTTTATCTACACTACATACTTCTGTAATGCTCCCAGGAAATGGAAAAAATAAATAAAACACACAATTTAGGAAAGGGACACCCAATCCATCATTATTTTTAAGTTAGCAAAAGACACAATGTTAAGAGTCTTGAATTGCAGTGGCTTAATGCTTTCTCCAAACAAATTTGGAATTAAGCAGTTGAATCTGTGTTCTATACAGAAATAAAAAGAATTCCATAAGGGGCTTGCTGCTATGATGTTACAGGTTTAATTATGTCCTTTTGAACATGTTGCTAAGCTTTAAGAAGATCCTCATCTTCAGAGGAAAGAACAGGAACACCTGGACAGGATCATGACTAGGATCATTACTAGGTGAGTCTTACCCAAGACAAATTCTCAACCATTCTCAAATTTTCTTCCAGTTATTTCAAACTGTGTTCCCTTGTCACCTGTGCACACAGCTGTCAATGCCTGGATGGAGAGTATGTTGTTATGTGGAGTGTTCTTACACAGATCCCGAATTGCTTGACAATCTGCTCTGACTTTTAGCAAAGCTTTACTCCTGTGAGTAAAAACAATTTTGGTTTTAGACTTGGTCTCCATAAAGCAGACTTAAAATCCTAACTGACAGAGAAGTTTGCTCTGGGAGCCCAGAAGCTGAACAGATCAGTGCAAGTATGTTCCCTACTACTCTCTACTGCCCACTCCTATGCACATTTTTGGCTTGCTTCTCTCTTTCACACATTCTGCTGAATAAGTCTAGCTCTAACCCGTGGCTTGGGATCAGTAAAAACTGCAACTGCATAAATCCACATGGGTTGGTACATCCTTCCACACTGCTCCACCTTTGGCCAAAGGAACTCACCCCAAAGACAACAGTGGTCTTTACTCCCAAGTTCTGAATATGACAGCTATACAGTCATGGAGTGACCTTCCTGGGAATCATGCCCCAGGAAGAGATAAAATGGGACACCCAACTGACAGAAAAGGGCACCCTTCAAGTAGCCCATGTCCTAATCTGCAAAGCAATATACAGACTAGCCAAAAACAATGGTTTCTACCTGCAAATGGAGGAGTTAAGTGATAAAAACAAAATCGTCCTGGATTTTGAAATGCTATATAAAGGCTTATAAACCTAAGCTATAGCCCTTGGTTATCTTTCCAGTAGATAAGATTAGGCTCAGGCTATGAAGATGGCCTTACTTGCATGATTTCTGGCTTCTTGTGGAATGTGTTTTGCTGACACTAATTCCCTTTAGAAACCAAGCTTTTGAAAATATATTAGATAAATAAAATGCATTGGACAAAAGCACTGCAAGCAGTTTAGCAGTAGAGTTCAGTGAATGGTTGTTTGGTGAGTGTTCATACAAACAAATTCACTTAAATTCATTTAGAATAAAGTGACTTCCTTCCTTTTCCTCTCCTTTCTTTCAGCTTTCCTCTCGGATAAACTTCATGAAATTCTAAATGGCATACTTGTTTTCAGGCATTTTCTGTCAATTCAAGGAAACAAATGACAAAGAGAAGAGAGGCTGCTGTGATACTGGTCTTGCCCAGAAACCAGTCACTTGGATAGGATCATTTACTCAGGAGGCTGGAGCAATCTGGTTCAGCTCTATTATCTGCACAAGGGAACTGGACCCCAGCTGCTTCCCTCTCAAGGGAATAGCACTGTGCTAACACTGGGTGTTGGGGTGGCTTGCTCTCGGTTTCAAAATTTTAGGCTGCTTTGAATAAAATACTTAAATATTCACTGTTTTGAAGCCTGGTGTCAAGGATATGACTTTGCACCGTATGACGTATCTACCATGCTACACAGCCATCACCCTCTTACTCCTGGCTGATTCAGCTAATTTTTAATTACCCTTATTCCTCAATTCAGGTCTTATTTTTTACTACCTCAAAAGCCTGCCTTATTAACAATAATTTTTTATCTTAGTAAAAATCACTGCCCATTGAATTTAATGGTCTGTAACAATTCTTTCATAAACCATCACAGTGATAAAGACTACATGTGGCTCCAGTGCACAGGCTGCCTTCCTCTTCTTAACCAAGTTCCCTCCGCATTTTTTGGATCAGAGTCTGGGTGTCTTTCTAAATGCTGGAGTTCAGCCATGGTTTTGAAACTGATGCTGAGTACAATTCAGTGCCCTCTGTCAGACAAGTGTCTGGACTGACTGGTATTAATGGTCCTTCCTGGTCTTAAAACACACATCTCAGAGACTGATTTAGCAGCATCAATGAGCTCTAAACCATGGTAGACCACAGTGTTGAATCAAATCACTACAGACACCGCTGCCAATTCCTGCCTGCCCAACACTGTTTGTAATATCACTCCAAAAAGTATGTTCCATTAAATGTACTGGCCTTAAATTTGGCAGGGCAAATCATTCTGCCCCTGAAAAGCACTGTCACCAAACAAGCATTCCTATTAAATCCCTTTCAGCGTCTTCTCAACCCAAAAGAGTAATTCTGTATATGATTAAACTTAGAAGCAAATACAGCCAGTTGGGCACTTGACAGCAGACATATTTTAAAATAAGCCTGGCTTACAAAGGCCTTGGCTAAAATATTAAGCTTTTATCTGTGGTCCACAATAACTAATCTTGTCAAACTGTTTGCCCTCTACCTTCTGTTTGGAAGATTATGAGCTAGCTCACCATTACTATTCACCTTGTGCCATCACTAGCAGCAGGAAAACTGAGCAGTAAACACAGTTGGTCTATTTTGACAGCATTTCACCCTACTTTGCATTGATGTAGATTGCTACACATTACAGGATAATACAAAATCAGGACTTTGCTTCTATGCTGGATTTAATGCCACCTTGTGAAAGGTATCACTCCCTTACTTTCAAATGCTTGCTCAGGACAGCATACACTGACTGCCAAAAAAAAAAAGAGCTTCTGAGAAAGAAAAATAAACCCTGAAATAACTATGCTGTATTTCAGTACATTGAAATCTACAAAATCTACAATATATCATAGAGACTAGGCTCTTATTATTGGATGGACCATTCACATCTGAGCATGTGGCTGATATTAGAGATCAAAAATGAACAATAGCTGACATAGAGGATACATTGGCATATTTAAAGTCAAATGATACACAACAGATTATTTAAACAAATCTTCAAATTTCCCCTATCACTCCAGCTTGAATTCAACAGTTTATTATGGCAATTTTATGCAAAGCTTATATTTGTGCCAGAAAAACCTTTTATATACCTTCTTAATAAACTTGAATTAGTTTTAGCACTGACAAGTACTGTTTCCCCACATTTGGTGTCACAGCTGTTCTCTTTTCTTAGGAGAAATCTTGACATGGGAACCTACTCCTTACAGTGTATTCCTTATGCTTCCATGAAGTTTGTGCTGATATGAATAGGCAAGGGTCTCTTGGATTTTCTTGTCAAATACCTTCTGGCAGTCTGTGTCGCCTGCTTATGGAAAACTAGCAGTTTTACCTTATGGTAATATGTCTTCCCCACAGAAAATATTCTGTCATAGTATTTATTCATTCAAAGAATAAATAATGAATAATGAATAATTAATGAAATATTAATTCCTGAAAACTCCTGATGAACACTAGTCCTGCCCCTTGGTAATGATGTTTGATATCATTAGAGTGCATGAATTAGGCAATCTTATTGTGTCTCTGAACTGTTCCTCACATTCTTGAGAACAATACAGTCTCAGATCTGGGTTCTTTATGTCTACAAACATAATAATAATAAAAAAGTATCCTACTGAATTAGAGACTAAAATTGCTGAATATAGAGCCTTTTTCTCTAAGCTTCTCAGTTTGGGCTTTGAACTGTCTGGCAACAGCTCGCCAGCTTCCTTATACTATATTCCACAGAAATGCATTTCAGGAGATGAAAAAAGGACCTCCTTTATTGAGGATTTTGGTTTGTTCTAAATCCATCTTCAGGAAAATTTAAAAGCAACATCAAAAATTTATTATCTAAAACAAACCATTTCAAATTTGCTCAAAATGAACAGTTAGGATTTATTTACAGATCTGCAGAGAATGGCCTTATTAAAAGACTCTAGAAGTTGAAAGTACCAGTCTGAAACCACCATATTACACCTTTCTGCATGTTAGACTTGTAAAGTCAAGTCTGAACCTCTCAGTTGCCTGTTCCAATCAAGCCTCACTTCTTTCAGACGCCTTCTGGTCACGTCCTGTTTACAATGAGTTTGCACAATTGTAAATGTGCTATGGTGCTGGTTTTGGCTGGGGTAGAGACAACTTTCTTCTGGCTGGTATGGGGCTGTGTTCTGGATTTGTGCTGAACACAGAGCTGATAATAGAGAGATGTAGGTTTTACATAGGTTTGTTGTATTTTATCACCGATGTGATATTGCCCAATCTGGAATGATGCCCACCACAGCACTTAGAGATCGAGTAGCAATGGAAACAGGTATGGACATAAGAGGAAAGAATTTTACTAAGCTCTTACTAGTGATAAGTCCTTCATAATGGGCTCAGACTGGCAGGTGAACTCTCTACCCCTCTGGTGGTTTCAGGACAATTCACACTTGGTCATACTTCTGTAAAGTATTTCCAGAAAAAAAGGCAGTCTTCCATCAAAAACTAACAAAAAATCCACGGACAAAACATCCTCTCTTCCTCCTAATGTTTCCCTTGGTGGCAATTCTGCCTGGTGATGACATGAGTGGGACTGATTGTAGGAGAAAAGCTTTTTAATTTCTGTTGACGAAAGCATAAAAATTTGGCATATGTAAAGAGTTACAAAATTCTTCGAAAGCATGGAGTAAAATCTACAAAATGTCTTTTATGTTGAGTGCATGACTTAGATATCCCTTTTATCTGATGCGCATATGTTATATCCCTTAAATAATTTATGATCATTTTATCAAGGATTGAAAGAGAAATGATAGAAATACATATATCATGAGGCACAAAGTAAATTGCTAAATAAAATAATTTTATTGTATGCATTTCGATACCTGCACAATACACAATACCTGCAATGTCTTTCATTCAAAGGCTGAATTCTATTACTTTCTGTGGGCAAAAATTCCATGATTTGAAGGTAAAATGATAAAATTTGGTCCTAAAGATTTATGCCTTCCAACAGCTCAGTGTTTGGATCTGTATCCTTATATCCACATCATAGGAGAAATGTAGAACAGGAAAGTTGAGCAACTTGCCAACAAAGCAACAGTGGGGATTATGGGGTTATAGCTATTGTTAGCTCTCATAAACACAGTTTATGCTGCCCTTCTACAAAACCTTGTTTAAAAAAAACCAACTTTATGGAAAAATCTGACTATTAATTAATGGCTCAGTAGTAGTTCAGAAACACAAACTGTAATTTTTTCCTCAGATAACTAGCCCCTGGTTTAGTAAAGGTATACTTAATTTTAAGCAGTGGGAAAATTTAAATGATTTCAAGTTTGCTTAAAATAAAATACTTTTTTGGCCTAGTCGGTTATTTCTTTCTGTTGTTGTAAAGAACTGTCCCAGCAATTCTCTAAAAGGTTATACGTAATTCAGAAGCTTCAGAAAGTCTGGGCTTTCTTTTTGAGCTTCTGCATATACATTTACAGTATTCAATCTTTTGCATATGTTAAGAAACACTATGAGTATTAACAGAAAGAACCGCAAATTTATTTTTATTCCTTCAGCCAAGCCACAAATAAATGACTCTAGCAAACAAACCAAATACTATTTAGTAACGGCAATGTAAATGCCATGGACTTATTTTATTTGGATATAAAATATTAAATTAAATGAGTATTTGCTGTGACACTCTTTTTATCATCTTGAAAAAAAAAGCAAGTCTGAGAAAAAGTTTTCTTGCTATTCTTCAAGGAGCACTCAATCTGCTGTTCAAAGTTATTTAATAATTTGTCATAGAATAGTTAACTATAAGCTTACAAATACTGTGTCAGCGTGCTTCTTCCTATTGGGCAAACAACTTCAAAATCTAATTTGTTTGTGTTATTGGTCTTACTAAATATTAGTCTTTGCAAGTCTGGTTTACACCACTGAAGTTAACTATGCCAACATTCTGATTTTGTTCTGAAGTATTCCACAACAAGCTGATATTATACAATACAAGCCCAAGAGCTAGCTGATCCAGTTTACTGAGTGTATACTTAGTGTATTTTGCTACTGATAAATCAATAAAACCATGTTGTAATCTACAAACTTCCATCTCTCTGAAGCAGCTATAAGTAAACTGTAAATGAACACACAGGTCAAAAACTGGGATGCTGTGATTATGTTGACTCTGAAAACATTTGACTTTCATAGAATACATTTTAGTGTTTGAGAGAATGAAGTTTCAGCACTGCTTTTATTTTCGTGAAAGGCTGAGATGATAAATATTCAAATGACAATAAATATTTGTGTTTATATTGTAACTACCCGTACTTTAACAAAACAATGTCTGCACTGCAATCCACAATGTATGGAGGTTAAGTAAAAGTAAACCATCGCTACAAAAAGAAAATAAATACTTGACTTTGCCTGTATGTGCAGTTTTGCATTCTTCATCCATGTGAAACTCCCTGCAGCCAATGGATATCTTGGCTGTGCAATGAATGCACAAAAGGCACACCTGTCATTTCCTTTGATTGGGACTTTTTGTCTTCATCTGTTAAGTGCACCGCTGAGCATAATACTGGCACCGATCATAAATTGTCAGATGCTACAGGCCTCACTATAATTTATGAAACCCAAAATACCTGGGAGAAGGATATCCTATAATCTGCTCTGGCAATATCACACATTTTAATTGTATGAGGCTTTCAGTAGTGATACTACAACTTGCTCTATTAAGGACAGTCCCTAACTTTTAGTGTCTTGCTCCAGGCTGTTCAGAAGTCCTCAAGCTACCTTCTCTAAAATTAAGGCCACGAGTTTCTTTGAAGGTGATAAAGACAACAGCAGTGCTACCAGTTCTCCTTTTCAAGACAAACATAAAAAATAATACTTCCAGTTAGAGCATTCAGCCAAGCTAAGGAAAACCTGATTTTAACCCATATCTGCCACTTTTTAGGGGAACAGTACACACCAGGGTTGAAGCCACTTTTATATTTTTCTTTCTGAAGCTGTGAATTTCTACAGAAGAAACATATGAAATGCTATTAGACCTGGAGGTGTGATTCTGTGGGAGGTGATCAAGGGTGCCCACCTGGAAAATGGGAGCTGCAAGTCCTGATACTTGTTTTGTATTTATCTTCAAGAGGCAATGAATTAAACTGAGAAAAAGCTCTAAAGGTAAGTGTCAGAAACAGGTCTTATTTCTCAGAGGTGAGCAGACTATTTGCTCCTCTCTGATCCAAGCAGCCTGCATTATTTTCTGCTACATGGCACTGCTTCAAAGCAAGGAACAGGGAGCATCCAGACCAGACCTGTGTGGCTAAAATGCCTCTCCGAGGTGCAGGATATCTGAATCTCCACAGATGAGGAGAAAACTGAGATCCATTCTGTCACACCCTGGGGAAGAATCCCTGCTCCCAAACAACAACTTAGAAAATGAAGGGTGGGATGGGGGCAGATGCCAAGGACACTTTTGAAAGAAATGTCTGAGGTCACACCGCTCTGCATGGATCTCTGAAACCAGCATGCCTCACTCTGTCTCAGCATGTGCTTCTCCATTTGGGTCTCCAGGAAAAGCAGGCAGAAAAGACAAAAAGTCAATTGTTTTATAATTTTTTTCAGTTAGAAGTTTTCTGCTAATGCTTATCCAAGTCCTTCTATCCCAAGTGCTTATCCAAAGTGATTCTTGGGCAGAGAAGTTAACAGTGTTAGTGGTAGTGAGTTATTAGGCACTCCTGCCATCACAGCCTGCAAAGTTCTAGCAACATGAAGTGCCCAATTAAAAAACTAGTGTAATTCAATAAAGATAATATAATCCAATAAGGAAAATACATTTCATTCCAAAGTTACTTTCCAAAAGTTACATATTTCCTTTTGTACAGTATGAATAATATGTTAGCCTTACCAAGGGAAAAACGATCTGCCTAGTGATACAGAAATGTGTAACAACAGCAGTCCAGAGAATATGCCAATGATGACTGAATTTTTTCAGCTCACCTTAGATTTGAATATAAGTTCAATATTTTATTTCCTTCAGACCTGGAAAATTGATTTCTGTCTATATGTTGAATTTCTATGAGGCTGCACATAACCCCATTGGCTTACTCAATTTTTTTTTTTATTACAACAAACAGGTATCTCTGCAAGACTGTTTAATTCATCATTTCACCATGAATATTAGTGCAGTCTGAGGGAAATTTTTCTGAGAGGAATCACTGGTGTTATTGCAGAATTCCAAGTATTTTAAAAAATCCTGACTGCTACATATTGCTTTCAATTATATCAAGCATAACTTTTTTCCCACATTTCAATTAGTCTTATTTCCTCACTGACTAAAGCAGACTACTCCAGCCTATTGCCCCTAAATCTGGTACATTCACACAGCCTCTAATTGCTACTGTATGGTAATAATTTCGTATGTGATATGAGTTACAGCTACTAGATTTTGTTTTGAACTTTCTCATGTTTCTATTAATGTCTGGTATGCCAAAAAAATTTGCATCAGCTCTGCAGAATTCTTCAGAGTATGTAGTAGTTTTGCGTGTCTGGGAATCTTCCATCTGGCTAGTGTGGGTTTCCTAAACACCATAAAACCCTGCCTGTGGAGATTGTATATCTCTTATGGGCCCCATGGAGCTTTTAATCTGCTTTTAATCATTGTATGAGACAGCCAACACATCAGTCCTCATCAAGGAGTTTTTTCCATTTTGAATCCCATTTAATACGTTTTGATCCAATCTGAAAACCAGAACCTTTGCTAATTTTGCATTGGTATCTTAAACTGCTACAAAAGTTGTCTTCCTTTGATTTCCATTTCCTTCCATACAAACTCTGATATCCATTGACTTCTGTGGATTGCTATAGCAAGTATAAGATTCTTAGCACCTTGCCCTCACTCACTTGTCTTTTGAACGTACCCACCAGCATCTGTTTCTCAGTAAACTACAGGTCATACCCTTAACTGGGACAAATGAATGCAACTTAGTGTGACAGAGCAAAGTCAATTTGCTGTAACTAAGAAACTAGCTCTGTATCTACATTCTTCAACAAGACACCAGGACTTACTTTACATTTCAAAACGCCAGCACCACTTAAATTATTCCCCATATGATATTAAAAGATTACCAGCTATTCAAACTCAGCAGAATTTCACAGCAGCAGGCAGCTCAGTAGTTATCATAAAAAGGAAAATCACTTTTGACATGTGCTAAATTATTTACTGACACAAATGAGTGAAACTATTAGTATCTATGAAATTGTACTCTTAGCCTCCAGTATTTAATGTTTTGATCTGACATGCACCAGAGTACAATTTTGTAAGTAAAAAAAAAAAACAGCAAAAAAAGCAGTTTAGTTTTAATAGAAAAGTCTCAACATCTAAATATAACATCCTAATAAAGAAAGAGATTAAATCATATTTATTGTTTTGAAAGAAATAGCTCTCTCAAATTTAAAATAAAGCCAACTGAGTTCTCTAAGACTTGGTGGTTCCTCCAAAACAAACAGCTTTAAGTCTCAGTGAATGTACAACTTGTTTCTTTTGTGAAGTGCTTCTGCCTGCAATTTCTAATTAACTAGCTCCATTCTTTCCTACAACAAGTAGCTCAACGCATACAAGCTACAATGTATACTTCAGCTAAATATATGTAGGTATGATTTTAAAAGGAGATAACTAGTTAACAACATTTGCATGTTGCAAAGAGGCTCAATTAGTATAATAATTCTGAAATCTTGCTTTTAGCCTGTTCCTTGCATAGCTGCCCTGTACTGAATACAATCTGCACACTAAAGATATGTTTGCAGTTAAAAATCTCCAGAGACTTTAGACCCATACATAAAGATACTCATTTCGCTCTTTTCTGAGACACTGACCTGTATCCTCATTTAAAAATGAACACCACATCTTTATGTTATTAAATCTTTGTTTTGATCTATTAGTATTCACCAAAGTGCCATTTTATACAACCCCACACTGAATAGGCAAGGCTGGAGGTAACCATCTGCAGCTTTAGAGTCAGCATTTGAATTGATGAAAAGAGCTTTGTGTTTTCATTGCCAAGTTTGATTCTTCCAGTCATTAGACATTCCCCTCAGATCGCATCAATGAAGTGAACTCCCTTACACCCATGTGTTAAATTCTCTTCTCCTCATGGCTTCCTTTGCCAGCTATACTCAAGAAAGACTACTGGGTCTTAGCCACATTCTTCTCACAGCTGTGTTAAAAAAGAGCATCAGAGCTTCTTCCCAAAATCCATATGTGTATGTGGTCAGTCCCCTGTCGGAGGGTCACCTCACATTGTGGTGTGATTATTCAAATATTCATCCTTGCTCTTCAACTGCACTGCTCTGATCATTCTGGGAAAGATTAGACCCTCCAGCCAGCACTGAAGAACGTGTTGGATATTGCTGTGAAATACACACAGCTCCCGCAGTCAGAAGGCAGATTAGTTTTACTTGCAGAAGAGGGGGACACTAACTACTTAATTGTTTCTTATTTCTTTATTTCTTTACATTTTTTGTATTGTTTTCATCCATGTCAACTGTTTGTTTTTGTTGTTTCATAGATCAACTTATCTATCAGCATCAGCTAAGAAAATAAGTGAAAAAGGACAAAAGCAGAGAAAGCATTTTCAAAAAGGCTGGAGGGGAATTCAGGACTAAACAAATAAAGGATGTATTCCAGTCACAATGAAATTTAGGTGGTCAAAAAAGAAAATCAGACCCTAGGGCAATGTTATTAAGGATAGAATTTAATACAGAAGACCACTTAATTTTCTTATGTATTAAATCAACTAAAAATTTTTATCCAAAGCTGTAATTCTCCTGAATTCCTCTTTAAAAGAAAGAAAAAGAAAATTGAAAAGGTCTCTAATAAACAGTTAAGGACAAATGAAGCCATGACTTCTGGTTTACATCACTTTTATACTAACTTTATTCATAGTCAGAACTACCTTGGCGAAGTACACAAGCAGGATCCTACTCACTATTTATGCTTATTTTCATACCTGTATATTTTAGTACTGCACTGCTACTTGGTGGATTTGTGTTTATTTTTAGAGGATTACATAGAAATTCTACCCACTCACCCTCCTCTGCCACTTCACACAGCTACATGACTATGCAAGTGTAGCTGTGCTCACATGCAGAACTGCGCTTTACTGAGCTAGAATCATTAAATTATGAGAAGAAAATAGAAGCCCCCAAAAGACAAATTGCATTAAAATTCACTCCAGCTGCAAAGCTGTTGCAGAAAAATAGAACATTTCCTGGAAAAACATCAAAAGTGGCCTCAACCTTTACCGATAATTGGCTAATATTGATTTGGTATTACATTATAACCTGCTCTGATCTCACTGACATCAGCAACCACTCCACAATCCCAGAGGTTCCAGCCGGAAGGACATTTTTAAAATGCCTCGCTTCCTCTGTTGGCAGAGGTATTAATTAATTCACAGGCTCTCCCAGCCACCTTCTCCAGGTCAGCCCCATTTCCCTGCTGGGAGTGCACCAGCTGGCTCCTGGCTTCTCAAGCAGGACAAACTTGCAGGGGGCCTGTGGTACTATACCAACATTCCTGGTGAATTCTGTGCTCCTGTCCTAATTCTTTGTGACCACAAAATAGAAACAGTAATTAAATATAGAAAATTATAGTCATAGCCATTCCAGAGTATTGATTAAAAATATTACTGCGCAGATCATAATAGTATATTGAATAAATATGTATTGTTTTGTGTGTACATACATATATTTATTTGCATAGACCCCAGTTAGAATATGTACTTGCTTTATAAAGTATAGCGCTCTCTTAAAAGTCTAAGTGTATCTTGATAGTGTCTCAAAATCAAAAGAGATTCAAGCAAATGCAGCTAAATCTATGTGGCCACCCTCTGAGCATCAATGTTTCTTGTTTTACACCAGCACCCCTGTTAGGATGGTGAATCATCTTCACAGGCAAGAGCAGACAGTCTCAATTTATATCTCACGCTGCAGCTTGCCAACGTGAGATGCTCACCCTACTTCAGTATAAACAGATGTTTACTACACCCAAGTTGACTGTAAGTAGATACCAAAACATCTCACTTCTGGTTCACATCCCCCTCCTGTTTTGTGTGGGATAGGATCAAGAAATTTTTTAGATGCTTTTTGTCCTGATGGAAAGCACAGGACCATTATTCTGACTCAGGTCTCACCTCTAGAAAGCAGCAACTACTGGTGGGTACACAAATGGCTGACATGATGCAAATGTTGTGGAGAATTACAACTCTCTTTTAAGCTCTGTATATCATGCTGAATGCAAACAGTGAAGTTTTTAAGAATATTAAAAAATTCTTTAGTGTTGCCAGAGAACAGATTAGCAAAGGCAGTGTAAAACCAGTAAACTACATTGTATGAAGATACAAAGTACATCTTTTCTCAACATTCGTAATTACAGTAATGTTCTTTCTTAATGAAGGTCATAATTATTTCACTATTCTGATTTTCAACTGTTGCTATTTTACTGAATAATATTGAGAAACTACTTTATGCAACTGACAAAACTACTTCCTTCATATGTCAGAATTCAATTTTAGCTGAGCATTTAAAAAAGTCAAGAAAACAGATTATTTTATAACAGTCTTTAGTCTATGAATTTTAGTGACAAATTTTAAACTACATTAAGCATCCTCTTAAGGCAGTGCTAATAATTAATACTACTGTAATTAATACCAAAAAGCCTTTCTGTTGACAGGTTTATAAATTGTCAGTCCTTTTTTGAAATGTAGAACATCCTACATCTTCTAAATAAAATGCTAAGCTAACAAATGAGTTCCTGCCTAATTGCCAAACACTGATTTGTATGAAGCAGTTGAGGTTACAAAGAAATTGGGAATTCCCAGCCCGGTTTCCCTGCTGATGAGTACGAACTGTCTGTGTAGCTCTCCCAGAGGTGTCAGAGGAATCTCTATAGTGTCACACAAGGGTTCTTAGCTCAAAGTAAACACACTTTCCACAAACTCAGCTGCTTAATCTGTTTGCAGGTTGAATTATAAGATGGGGGTGGATGACTCCGGGTGCTGGGAAGACGCGCAGAGCATTTCCACAGTTTCGTGGTAAAAAGGGCATGCTATTGTCATCAAAAGACTCCAACCAATTGTTTGATTTTGCTATAGGCTCAGTCGTCTGATCTTAACAATAATGAAAACTAACCTGACCAAAATTTTCCCAAGTAGTTGAGCATGTTAAATTACATAAATTCTTTTCACTATAGTGGTGCACCACCACTACTTTAATTCAGTTTGTGGCTGCACTTCTACTTTAGCCACCCTGGGTACATGGGATTAAACAAGACTGCTTCACTTTAGGAAAAAAAAACCCAAACCAGTAAAAACCCAATCTCTGCTTAAATAGCTATATTATTAAACATTTATAAATAAAACTAGATGTAACAACTAAAAAAAATTAAAAAGGTTCTACCAATATTCTCTTTACCATTACTTAATTTTTTAAATAGGTTTATTTTTATCAAGCACACATCTCTCAAAGTTTCAAATATGTCTAAGCGCTCAGAATAAAGACTTGAGTGATTATCAAACAATCACTGGAGGATTTAAAGAGATGACTAAAAAGATGCATTTTAATAGATAAATACCTTAATTATATTTCATGTAGCTATGAATAAATTAAAAATATAGGAATATAACTATTTTTAAATAGAAGAACTCAGCATATTTTTTTTTAAAGAAAAGCTTTTGTTAGGTCCTTGCAATATATTATAAGCCAATTTCTGGCTACTCTGTAAATATGCTGTAGACATTTAAGTTGAAGACATATATGGACAGACAGGACAATTTGCATCAGCTCAGCATCGACCACCTTGGAAGGATGAGAGAGGAGAATTTTGCAGTTGATGAACGTAATGCAGAGATGAGAAGTGTCGGACTGTCAAGAGGCACAACTAATAACAAACATGACAATAAGTACTTCACTAGAGATGAACTTCAGGTTTTGGAGTTCAGTAACCTTTTAACAGGGAAACTCATGATGGCAAAGAGAATACAATCTCTGTTCACCAACTCAGAGACTTCCTGTGGCTCTCAGTGAGATTTTGAAGCCATCCCTAAACAACCCCATAAGCATTTACCGTGGCATGAAACCTGCCAGACGTGTAACAGACCAAAAATGAGAACCGTACTATTCTACCGTGCAATTAAAAAGGGAAATACTCTGTAGCCATAGGATTGCCACAGGGTAAAAGAACAGTGAAAACCATTCATAGGAGATGGAAAGACTTTCTCTGTGCCTTGCACGTGTAGGAAGCAATTTCCTTAACAGTAATGAGAGGTACCCTGACTTGCCTAATAGCACAAAACTGTTAAAATGATCAGCTTCACACTGAGTAGGAAATGAGCTGACAAAGGAAGAATCATTTTAAAGGACCTTTTCTGAGTACTGCCACACTTTCTGTTACAGACAAAATACCGAAAAAAATGCTTCCTGTGGATTACAACTGCAATTTTTGTTGGAAGGCAAGTGACTCACTTTTGAACTTTTTCATTGGCCTCCTGTGAAGCTTCCAGGGCCTTCTGGAGCTTCAGCTCGGTGTCCTTTTGCTCGGATCGAGTCTGCTGCAGCTGAGCTGCCAGCTCTTCAATCTGGCCATAGGTTAGAGTCACAACATCCTCCCTTCCCTGCAGTGCACCTTCAGAAGTACTGAAAGCACAGCTAGGCTGGTTCTTCAGACTCAATCCTTCAGACAAAGACTTGTATAACCTGGGAAAAACAAATTATACATGTTATTAAATTTCAGTCTAAGGCTGAGCTGCAAGAATTAATTAATACATTCAATACGTCATATATTTGGACTCAGCACTAGTAGCAAAACAAATTATATTTCAGAAGTGACAGAGAACAAAAAGAATAAACCTTTTCTGCAATGCTCTTCTAGAAGTATGTAACAACCATAAAAATTTGAAAAAGTAAAAAGAAAAAAATTCAGCAAAAACTCAAGAGGAAGTATTTTCCAGCTGTAGCATCTTGTTGATCACCTCTGAGCTGCAAAAAGTTTTTATTGTGATTTACATGAAGTTGAATTAATCAGTATAAGTTACTGATGTGTTAATAACTTGTGGAACACAGGACTCTCTTTTAGCAAGCAGATCCACCAGCTACAGGGGATTTATTTGCAAAAGAAGACTTTTCAATAAAATGAAAGGAATAAAACCACTACAATTCAAAAATTAAAATCAGTAAATCAGCAGGATTACTTAGTAATATGATTTGCACATGCTAATCAATTCTAAATGTCTCCATTCAGTTTTATCCAGGATTTTGAGGTAAGTTCATAGAGATTCCAAATCCAAGAGCACAGACCCAACACTCTTTCAATGAACAAACCAGAATATAGTACTAAATGCTTTGTATTTGTCAGAAAGTGTCAGAATTGTGTCAGAAAGTTCTGGACAAATCAAACATTATTTCAGTGTGGATTTCTAGTAGCCATACACACTGCTTAAAGTGTTCAAGACAGTCTATATGACACCTGCTAGTATGCAATAGCATATTTTCTTTCTCTGCAGTTTATTAAGGTATTTGCATGGAAAACACTGAGTGTTCCAACAGCCCATGAAGGAAAACTATAAATAAACTAAAATATAATATACATGGAAAAACAAAATGTGGATGAACTAAGAGAAATAGAGTCAGATGTTGACTTATCATCATGCATACTACCTGTGATTATCTGAAAACAATGTGAAAAATCTTCTCAATTAAATGAAGACCTATTGAAAATATAAATATTCATAAAGGGACATTACAATTCCTAGAATGGACTAATTAAAAAAAAATTACTCTAGCAGTTGCACATAAAATTTACTGACTGAAGTTCCACTACAGTTGAGCATTGATCACCATGGAAAAACACAAAGGTATGCAAATAATGTTGAAAGCAGGTTACTGAAATACCACTGCTGCCCGCTTCTTAAACACCTGGCACAAGATTAAAAGAAAAAAAAGACAGATGAGAAGCTAAACTGTTCAGTGAATATATGGGTCTGAAATATATGGTCAAAAAACTGGAGGATAGACTAAATATTCTACCTTGTTCACACTAGCTCAGAGTTTTTTTCCCAGAATATACAAAGAATAAAATAATTTATTTAGATCCTAAAATACTGGCTCTCTGTGGCTACAACCAGGCCCGTTTTCAAAGACTGGCCATGAAAAACACATATATACTACTACAATTGCAATATAATACTACATGTCTTGACTCATAACGATTGCATCTGAGTGACCAATAGATTCTGATGTATACACTTTGTAACCAGTGTGATTCCTCCAGATAAAGGCACTGTGATTGACAGATCTTTAAACAATTTTTTTTTCAAAAGCATTTAATTTCCAGACTTTCATCAATATGTGTTTTTGTAAAATACTTTTATTTCATCCCTTCTGAAATTTACTAATTTGAAATTCCTTCATTCACTTGAAGATTATTTCTCTATGCTATAATAAAAAAATAAATGGGAGTTCTAGGCCTGAAGAATGGGTCACAGAAGTATTTAAATAGTTCCTGAATTTCAGTAATTCACATATTCTTGTTAGTAAGCCTTTTGCTTTACTATGGCAACATGCCTCTTTCCTGCTCCAGCTTGGGTCTGAGAGCTTCAGGAACCTGCCTTTGCTGTGTCTAGGCAGAAGAAAAAGTGACATGAATTGATACCACTTGTCCAGCTCCTGTAAAGAGTAAGAGGTTTTCTCAGTCACCAAAGTCAGAGTAGCTTCAACCTTGCAAAGAAATATCCCCAGTTGTAACAGCTCCCAGAAGGACTTGACTTTGGCTGAAAATCAACTTTATGAAGTGCTGCTTCTAAAACACTTCTCAGCTTGCCAGGCATACTTTTGCTGCTAGGTGGGAAATGATTTTCCACCTGAAGCAATAACTGAACAACATAGCAAAACCTTCCACCTAAAGGAACAAAAAAAAAAAAAAAATCCAGCAAAAATCAAACATTCCCTACCCGTTCCCTCCCACTGCCTCCACCCCAGTGATAAACATATCCAATGTTCCCAAAAGCATGTAGCTCTGACCTTGGTTTTCACCACAAATGTTTCTCACAGGTCCTGGAGACCTCTCAGGCCTCAGCCTGCACTCAGGATGGCTTTGAAGAGCGTCCCCTCATGCCGCTGAGTGCACTCAAGGGCCAGGCAGCATCAATACCTTGAAAATACTACCTCAAAGGTGCTCTTAGGAAATACTGCAATAAGATGGTATCAAAAAAAGCCCATAAGCCCTAAAAGGACTTTGAAATTTTGCTGTGAAGTGGAGGATATTAAATAGTCGAGTTTGCATTACATGTGAGTCAGGAGCCTGACAGCTGGTAGGCTGGTAACTAGATGACACTGCCCTACCATAGACAAATATTTTACTAGTCTTCTTTTGCCTTGCATTTACACAAGGTAAGAGGACTGTGTTTTCTTCCCAGTACAACAAACCATCGCTCACTAATTTATCCGAAGGCACCAGCCATGGGCAGACTCTGGCACGCAGGCCATGGACCATGTTACAGTGAGAATGCTCGTTGCACACAATGCAGAGTATGTTCTTTGCACTGTCACAGTCCATCACGGAGTGTCACTCTCTTGTGTGATGTACCCATGCATTCACAGTCTAGAGCTCAGGAACCTCAACCACAGTTGAACAGAGGCCACCATTGATTTTCTTCTCTGTGGTGGTTGGGCATACAACTTCAGGATTTCACAGGACACTATGCTGACAGATTGGTGCTGATCATGCATGCCCAGACTCAATTACATGTGAGTATGGAACAACAGTGAATGGCACCTTGAGATTCAGCCTCTGGTCCTGAAATGATCTAGAGAAATCTGCAACCTCTGCCAGGGTCCTAAAAGCCTGCACACTAGATGATTCAAACATAGGTTCATTAGCTACAGTGAAAGCTTGAATTGACTACTATCCATCTTAGAATTTCTATGTTTCAACAAATAGCAATTAAGGGCCACTAGCAAACACACTTCTCCTCCTTGAGCCTCAGTCTTCTTATCTTTAAATAAGAGCAATCACAATGCTACCTTTGCAAAGTGCTCTGAGCATCACTAATGTCAAGAGACTCATCACTGCTGAAAGAGCTAAGTTAGATGCAGCACAATCAGAATTTAGGACAAAACTAAATCCAGATGGTCTTCTGGTGATGCCAACCAGAAAACATATTCCTTTCAGCTTCATTTTTACTGTCCAGGACCACTGAAGTACCCGTTCCATTTCCCTGTGATTAGCGTGGGAGAGGGAGTAGGACACGGAATTAATAATCTGAGCCTTTCTTGAAGCTGAAGGACTACCAAGATATGCTCTCAAACTAGACATAATTGTAAATCATGCCTCCATTACAAACTCTTTATTTAGGGAGCTGAACAGTAATCAAATCTCTTCTGTTCACTTTATGCAGCCCCTGGGCAAATTGCTCAGATAGCACAGCCTCATGTGAGTGATACGCACACGACATTCAGCACCACCTATCATTCCTCACATTCACCATGCCATCAAACAGACTAGGACCTCCACAAAAATAGTTTCTGGATTAACAGTGTTTGGTTGAAACAGAGCAAAACATGCATGGGACTGATGACTAGAAGGAAGACTTTTTGAGGTTTTTGCAGTTATAGTGCCATTCCCTTCAGCTAGAGCACAGGCCTGTGGTAATTGGGAATGGGGCTGTGGCCAAGCCCCATCCCCAGTGAGCTACAGCTGTGAGAAGCAGGTGAACAGCATTGACAGCAATGAGCCATGGAGTGCCCAGGTGCACTAACCAATCACCAAAGGGAACAGAGGGCACACAGATGCAATGCATGAACATGAGTGGTATAAAAGGTTGGGCTAAAGACTGAGAAGGGTAGATGCCTGGAGTCTTCTGATATGGTAAGGTGTTGCTCTGTATGGGCTGAGTGCTTAAAGCCCTTTGAAATTGTATGGTGATGCCCTGTGCATCGCAGCTGTCTCAGCTGTGGTATATGCTGTGACACAGACCCACAGCCAAGGAGCTAGCTTGTAGCTAAGAAATCCACCTGAATTCCCTGGGTACCTGATGCACCTAGGGCTGGGGTCTCTGCTATCTCTAATTGATTAGAGATGGGAAGATTGCAACTTACCTTTTTTTCTCACACAGGGATATGGTGCGCATGAGTTGACATAAGAGAACTGTAGATCTCTACTGTATCTATACTGAATCTCTACTGTAGACTTTATGTTTTAATACTAAATATTACTTGCTGCCCGTTAACATTAATTATGCGTCTTCAGGGTTCTGCAAGGTATCTGTGCTAATTGTAAAACACATATTCACAGGCTCTCAAATTTTTTCCATGAATTAGAGGACTGCAATACAGTAAACTATTGCAAATACTCTACAGTTTCCCCAAATTATTTTATTCCTAGAACCAAGCTTTCCATAAAATGTTCCTATCATGTTTTGACAAAGAATTGGCTGTATTAGCATATTTTAGCCTAAGCATTTACTGGGTGCACATGAAGGCTTGCTCCTAACTAAGTAAAATTAACCCAAAATTAAAAAAAGAAAAATAAAAAATTTGTAAGGTGTTTACTTTATTCCACTAGATTCTACAAGTAAGAATTTTGTTATCTTGTATCTGTTCTTTATTGTCAATTCATATGCTTTGGCTATTCTTAAATATTTGCTAATGGCTTTAGTTAACAAAATAACTTTAACTTAGTATTTGTAATACTGTAGTTATTCCCTACAGTAATGGATTATTTAGGTAACACTGCAAATAGAGAGGGAACCTTATCTATTAATCGAAGACAGAGCTGGCACCAAGAGTGACCTCAGTATGTGAATATAATGGACATCTAAGATGGTGCCAGTGACTCCATGTTTTAATGTGTATCACAACCTCCTGTCTGCTCTCCCTGGGAGGTGCAAGCATTTAGCAGAGGCAGAGCAGCCCCTGGCTCAGCTGTGGGCAACAGGCAAATAGGAGGGGCACAGCCAGCTCACAGACAAGAGGCACGGCCACCTTCCCCTGCCCAGCCTGAGCTGGCAGCACCTGTGCCTCTCTGCTGGCTGCTGGGTTGACATGGATCACTGAAGGGGTGTGTACGTGGGTGGTGTAGAGCCAGCAGCTCTGGCCTGGGGCCAGCAGGGAAACTGCCGATGTCAGGGATTTGCAGAAACATGAACTTGGTGGAAGAGACACAGAGGATCTTGTCCTAAAGGTCATAGCGATTTATTTTTTATACTGAGACTATGTTTTCAACAACATTTCTGACAACCATTTAAAGAACAGTGCACCATTCTCCTCAAATCTAAACTGAATTAAGAAAGCAGTAACTCTTGGAGGTGCACTGAAATAACAACCACTGGCATACCAACAAAAACTGGTAAAAAACAATGTACTACTTTGTAATTTAAAACACTGTGTATTACTTTTTGTCTTTTTCTGATAATCCTTGCCAAGAGCTTCATCCTGAACACTGTCAGTCATAAGAAAACCAGGGCATAAAGGAACATCAAGTCTTCTGACCAGACATTTCAGCATCAGCTCCTACTGTCCCCACACACCCACCAACCCAGTCTAGACGTTCAGCAACCCCTTCAGTTCCCACAGGCTTGACAGTACTGCTGGTGTGAACATTTACTCTCCAAAATGCCAACCATGGGAATCTTCCCTGATGACAAAGAATGGGGCACTCAAGAGCCAGACATTTCTGCCAGAAGCCTTAATTGATGATGCCTGTCATCATAGTTTGAATTTAGATTTGCCTGCAGAGCTAATAAAATCTAATGGAGATTTCTTTGTTAGAAATTAGGCATGAAGTTAAGGCTAATATGGCTTGGGCCTTTAGTTTCCTTTGCAGCTTCTCACTGGTAAAGATAATGGCATCTGGCTTCTATTTTACATGAGTGACGTACACACAGACAATTTTATTTCAAATTAATAAAATCTTTTGGCAAAAAGCAGGAATATTAGTGAATCAACTTATATTAGATAAATTGCAACAATCCAACTGAAATAAGTATCCTGACCCTGAAAACTGAAACAGTCAATGAAGTGTCCACTCAGCGCAAAGGGGCATGCCATTTATAAATCTATATAAAAGAAATCTGATGGCACTGATGCGTATCATAATGCAGGCATCAGAATCACCTGAAAACAAGCTCAATGTAATGACTATGTGCTGTTGACTTTTATTTTTGTCTCCAGGGAATAGTGTTTACTTTGCTTTAAAATTTATATGAGTCATTTTGTTATGTGCCTTTTTTTAATTAGTCGGAAAGAAATAGCCATTTGAGAAAGAGAGCGGAAATCAATTCTGATTCGATGCCGATAGCTACTGTGCGATGTAAACTGTGTGTTCTTTCTAATTAAATGTAAACACGTGCAGTTCTAAAGTCCAGCAGTGATGACAACTACTAGAAAGGATTGCCTAAGACCTGGTCAACTGATCCTTGTGAACCTTTTGTTCATACCGTAGGCGAACTTGTGCAATCTGTCTCAGGTGAACGCCAGTTGTAACTGACTTTATTTTAGGTCATCTTCAGAGAAAAGACTTGACAAGAATGTGGAGAGCTCTGTAATACCTCCAGTTACCCATTAACTATGTCCTTCTGATAGCTAATCAATAGCATTGCATGGAGCCAAACACACTGCACTGAACTGCCCCTCTTCCAAAAGCCAAGTCTTGGTAAATATTTAATGGCAGTAAAGGTGTTTTGACTCTTATCAATCTGATATGTTAAAGAACTCTTGAAAGAAACTTTATCTTGCTTCTATCTGCATAAATAATTTGTTCGGTTACAATTTTAGTCTTATGCAAAAGCACTGAATTTAATGATCTAATGCTTTTAAATCAAGGCTTTGGACACAGAAAATGTAGTTTCAATCCACATGTCACAATATAAAGAAAACCCAAAGTTTATTTCCTTGATAAAATGCCAACTAGAAATATACATCAAGGAACCTAGCCCTTTATACTGTACTAGTAATACTGTGCCAAACTCGTTCAAAACCTGTTATACAAGTGCGTATTTGAGATTTTCTTACAAAGCTTCAGTTTCTGAAAAATTCTTAACTCTTATTCACATCAAGACAACGTAGGATTTTTAGCTTCTTTTCACAGGAAAAAAACCCTGGACTCTAAAATAGTTATACTAGGATCCAGAGATTTTTGTACCTATACATTGAATATTCCCATCTCCAAGTGGGTATATTCATGTGATAAGTTTTATTAAGCATAATTCCATTTCCTATTTTTTCTGTACGAAGCTGCCAGTCTAGATCCCTAACAAAGAAACTTTTGTCCTGATCTTTTCACATCATGCACGTATCCCTCTGCTAGAGCCAGGTAGGATCCAAAGACCACCTTAGACACTTAGATGGGCTTATTCCATGCCTCTGTGCTAATGTCAGAGAATGGAGGAATCCTCTGACTCTTTCCCACAGCACAGTTTTCCAGCCTCTTCTGTATGATCCAACTTCAATATGAGCCTAAGTATTTTGAAGAAACTGATTCAGCAACGGATCCAAGATTTTTCTTGGAAAATAATCTGGGAATAAAACATTGATAGTGTTTCAGTTTCCAAAATGTGAATCACCATAAATGTTTTCCCAGAAGAATAAGCATTACTTTTCCCCCAGTGTTTACATGGCCTCCTTTGTGCTCTTGATGCCATTCAATAGTCTTCAAAAATAAAGATCACAGGAATAATTCCCAAACACTGGCATAGATAAAGTGAACAGCCTGAGGTTTTCTAATCACTAGTAATTGCCTCTGGTGAAAACACTATTATTTAAAATCATAAAGGCATATAAATTAATCAAGCAGTGAAGTACATGGCACCATTTAGGAATGATCAGCTGAAGAAAGCCTGTTACTAAAAACCTCAGAATATTTCTTGTACTTAATACCATGTTATCTTTATAAATCAGACACGATCGTGAATTTTACGGCTGTCCTGATTTGCTATTGTGATCGCTTGGCTTAACTCCTCCACTGAATCAGAAAAGCAAGAGACAAAACTGTCTTGGACCCCAAGCTGGAAGCCAGCCCTGCCTTCAGCATGGCCAGGAACATCCAGCTGAGGAAGAGAAGAGTCTCTCCAGGAGAAGGCAATTAGAAGAATGTGTTTCAAAGATGGAATAATTGAATATATATGGTATTTCAGAGAGGGATGATCTCATGGATGAGCTGAGTAGCCCTAAAGCTAGAAAGTAGCCCTAAAGCTAGCCTTCACTGTGACTAACCTGCGAAGGGGACTCACATGAGGCTCTGCTCCTTGTCCCTACTTTCTTGCTGAATGAATGATTCAGTGGGTTAAAAAAATCTTTGCATGATTAAAAGAAAAAGAAAATGTAACTTTTAAAATTTGAGGATACTTCCTTTCCTGTCCCAAGAAAATAAAACAGAGTTTTTGAACAGTTTTGTCTGATCTTACTCAAAGGTAGTACTGAAAAATATTATGCAACTCTGATGAAAAGCAAACATGGTGTACTGTGTCCAGCCCATGCCCAGCTTTGGTCACCAGACTGCCAGTAAGTGAGGTACTGATGAACTCTGGGTGAGTGTGCCCAGCGCATTTTCCCCACTTTCTTGGTACTGTACCCAGCAACATGAACTACTCTGCAATGGCTGGTGACTCACTAGGAGGACTGCATGGGCTGCAGTCTGAAATCTGTCCTCCACATGGGTAAAGACACCCAAAATGTCGACTAATGCTATCATGGCTTCTCCCATACAAAAATGCACTTGGCTTGGGGATTGCTGTGTGGATACACACTTAGCAACTTACCTCCTGAACGCCATGTAAATGACACAATGGCAACATATCACTACTCAGTAAGTCCTGTCTTACCTAGCTGCTGCTGCCAAACCCTTGCTCATATAAATCATACAGCTCCATGGACAGTTAAGCACTATGAAACAAGGCAGTTAAAATGATGGCTTAAATGATAAAGGGAGCGCCTGGGAAATTTAATATAAGGGAAGTCTGCTTCCCTATTGTACCAAAGCTTACTGAAGCAACTGGGCAGACTTGTCTGGGCCATTCTCCTTAACGTGAGACAAGGGCACATGCTAAGGGAATGATTTAGTGGATTGGGGATAAGAGCCCTGTCTTGAATTCCGTCTTCTATTTCATGTCTTCTGTGTGGTACTGAGCAAGTCACAACATGCAGAACTCAGCCTGCCATGCTGAAACTGGGAATAAAGTGCCTTTCTGTCATGGTTTGAGACGTCAAACCATGACACTTTCCCTAGTTAATTTTCTTTAAAATCAAAGCTTTTGGGGTCCTGGATTTCTTCTTCTTCTTATCTACATGTGCCGCATCTTGGAAACCTGAGGCCCAGATTGGTTCAGGTCTCAGTGCCAATTATTGTTCATGGAAAGACACTAAAGAGCTAATTAACAGTATGCAAGCATTAGCAATGCACATCAATGGGGTTAACCTCAGCAGACAGGTTTGGGAACCTGTTTGGGATCCAGGTTTGGGAACTTAATGGAAAAAACAGTTTTTCACAAGTTTTTGCCTCCCCATTGCAAGTTCAGCCGCCACTGTCACCACTTGGCACAGGCAGTGACAGAAGCCTCCTGTACTTTGTTGATCTGCCCCAAGCACAAACATCCTTGTTTTCTGAGATGTTCTTTCTTTCCTCCCAGTGAAAAGGGCCATCAGCTGGATATGGCACATGACTGGAAGCCAAAACACACAACTTTCATACCTCTTGAAAAGCGAGACACTAGACTGGTGGCTGTTGGAGAAAAATCAGTGAAGGGAAGCTCTCAAGCATAGGGGTTGGAAAGAGGCTATAAACAGTGCTGAATGGATTTCTGTATCCTAAACTTTTTAAATCAGCTTCCCTCACCTCTCTCTTCCTTTACCCTCGTGAGTTTTGACCATTGAGTTATAGAAATAAAATGTGTAAAAAATTAATATAGTTGTGCACTTTAATTTAGCTTGGTTGAAGAGGAAAATAATATTTTTCACTTTATGAGCAGGATTTCACAAGAAAAACTGCAGTTTTTCTTTCATTTCTCCATGACCAGCAGGTAAAGTGAAAAACTGTAGCAGGAAATATATTAGTTGCACTGAACCAAAGAATTAATTATTTTCTCAGGACCTGACAAGGAAACTGAATGAATATGAAAGCTCTTGTGAAATCTGGCCAACACGGAATTCAACACTCTTCAACTCCTTATTTATTTTTTGAACAGGACAAGATAATTATTGGTATGAATACTGCCTACTATGCTTATACATATGCAACAGATATTATATCCTCCTCTGATATGAGCAGTAACATTGCTCAAGATGGAAAACTAAATTCCTACATCATGACATTCCTCATTCTACTGTCACAACTGTAAAAGTATGGTAAAATGACTCCTTTGGTACAGACAGTAGAGAAGAAGAGCTAAATGGAAGAATATATATTTCTCTATCTCTATCACCAAAACCCTTAGGATGGAAGTCCCATTTACAGAATATGATTGAAACAAACAGAAGATTATCTGGATAACATTAAGATCCTGCCTACCTCAGAAGCAAAAGAAAGATAAATCAGATAACATGAACCTTGTTATCCATCCTTTGCAGTCTTTTTGGTGAAGGACAAATTAACAGAATTTCTTCCTCTTTGGTGAAAGCTCCTCCTAGTTCAATCTTCTTTAATGATAGTGGAAGCCATTAGTGCATTTCCCACTGCTTGAATTTCTTTGTATCAAGAAACTAAAGGCTGTGGCCATAAGCAGGCGACCTTCTGGCTGCCTAGTACAACTAAATACTTCCTGGAAACCTTGCTGCTTCCTCCTGATCTCTGTGAATGGAAGACCAGAAGAGAAAAAATGCAAGAAAATATTACTTAATGCAGCCAAAAATATAGGCAAGACAAAAACGTTCCTTCAGGAATAAAAAGAAACAATAAATAATCTAGATGTTTGAAATCTTGGCCTCAACCTTGTTTGTTTCAATGACATAGATTGGGTATAACACAAATCCTTCACGGTATATTTTCAATACAATGTACATAGTTGTTACCTTAATGAGATATGTAAGATCAGGATCAATGAATCAACACCATTATATGCCCCAAAGATATTTTTTCGAGAACAGCAAGTGAGCGGATGTCATTCCTCTGTTTAATCAGGAGTTAATGCGTGTACAGTAATTCCTTATTTTCACAATATTCCTTCTGACAAAGATAACAACCATAAGAATGGCTCCCAGCTGGCTAAACCTGACATACAGGTTTTGTTAATAAAAAAATGCATGACTTAATTAATGAAATGGATCTATTAAGACTGTCCCCCAATCAACCAGAGTGGCCCCACCTACAGCTGAACTTCACATGACCTATCTTATGCAAAAAGAATTGTAATAACTTGTACTGGAAGCTGCTATAGAGGAAAGTTTGCTATGAAGACAAAATATGACTTAGAAATGCATATAATGCCCCTAGAGGAGAAAGCTCAGTATTTTCACTTTTACTCAGCGTTTTCCTTTGCACTGAATAATTGAAACCATTTTGCTAAACTGTGTAAAATTATTTCACAAAGAATAATTACATTTGATCTATTAGCACCTGATACTATCTATTGTCTAAATTGCTTGCATTCAATCCCTGAGTAATGTCAACAGTATTAACGTCCATTATAGAAGAATTAGCTGAGCAAAAATAATTTTTAAATGTTTGACATTCTTGTACCCTTTCTCTAGTGTAATGTTCAAAAGAAGTATCATTATGCCAACATATTCTTGGATTTTTTTAAGGCATGTCTATTTAAGTCTGCAAACTCAGGGTCTTTAAAATCACAAACAATTTGCCTGTTTTGTTTCTGGCAAGCAAAAATCTGTAGCAATCTAGTAATTTTACATTCTTCTCTGTTCCCATCTAGCTGTCCCACACTAATTGGCTGTCCAAATTCACCTCCATCAACTTTGGCAGGCTCAACACCTCCTTCAGAAAACCAGATTTTCCCCTCCCCTCAATCATAAAGAGCTGCACTGTTACAAACAGAAAAAAAGGAATGCTGCAACATTTCTACAACAAAGTTGTATATATACACATTAATTTGATCACACACACATACATGCCCCAAACTGAACTAATGCAACAGCAGACACCTATTTTTTTTCTCTCTTGCAGCCTCATTCCTATTTCAGAGATTTCCAAATTTGTGCTTGCTTTTTAGCAGAGGAAATACTATGAACTGTTTAAGATTACATTCTCACTGAAAGCAATGAATGCCACAGTCTTCTCCAGAATATAAAGCTACTTTCTCTCCTTGGAATAGTAACTTTACAGTAATTTGGAGGAAGCAGGAGAAATAGTTGGTCATTAAACATTAAATGTATTAATGGGGTACTCACAATGTATGACTCATCTGGAAAAGGCAGTTCTGTACTTGCATTTCAGAAGGATTGCTGCAATACAATAGCTACTGTGATAAATTTAGGTTTATCTCACTTAATATTTAGCAGAATCTAATAAAGAAAACTTAAATCAATGCACTTTCCAAAAAATGCATGAGTAGCACATGATTTACATCTTACAGCCAGGGGAATAGAGAGGCAAAGAAAAAACATTCCAAAGGAGGCCCTTAATTTCCACTCCCCAAATGGAGACCCTTAGGACTTGGTGTTTACAACTTACAGGGACTTGCAACTCCAGATGAAAACAATGAAAAATCAGAACACTCAAAGCAGGAATCCCTCAAGCACTTAAGCAGCACATATAAAATCATCCACTTCTTCAGACTCATGTTGCTCTTGAAGTCCTGCTCAGTTCTCTGGAAATCTCAGACCTGCAAATATGGGTGAAGCACTTGGTAGCAGTTGCTTGTTACATGGCATAGTTAGAAATGGAGCTTCTGCAAAGCTTGAAAAAATGATCCAAAAAACCCCCCAAAAAACAGACTATACAGGATGCTGGCTTGATTAGTAAAAAGTTTCATATGATGTCCTGGAATGGAGGGAAAAGTGATTAATGTAAAGTCTAATACATTAGGAGATACAAAGAAAGAGATAATTCCTAAGGACAGAAATTTTGTTTGCTCTCAAGACATTGTGAATCTGCCCTTTATAGTCTTTTTTTACCAGTCCTAGTTGTTCATGATCTATTGAGCCCTATAATCATATCACTTTGATGAAAGCTTTGTGCATTTCCCTTACTCTGAAGTTCTGACTCATTTAGGTGATTAGGAGGCAGAACAGTAACAGAGATAAAATAACAGGACCACTTCAGAGCACACTTAAGTCACTGTGAGAACTCTCAAGTCCAAGGTAAATATATCTGTTCATAAGGAACTCCAGAAATGGAGACACTAAGAGAAACAGGCATGTGCACAACATCCTGGGCTTTTACTGTAGACTTTTGTCTTGTTTTGCCTACTTTGTAGCAAATGATCTCTTAGGTTTTTTTCTGAGGAAAAAAAATACTTTGCAGGAATCTGAAGAACAGAAACAAAATACTTATGTCTAGAGCTAGGGAAAATGTGACACAGTTCAGAAGCCATTTGTAAGAGCAGAGTACATGGCAGGATTTTTAGATGGTGGACAAAAAGGTTTGGGACATAAAAACCAGATATTTTACAACAAATAAAAACCAAATCAGCTCACCAAAATAATCAGAACCTGGAGTCTGATGCACCTTTATCAAAAAACAGTTACATCTTGCTTATGTTTATGATGAATAAAATTCACTGGCAGTTCAGGAGCAGGCAATGCTTCAGAGAGAAACTCTGAGGAAAAGAAATAGAGTATGACATTCCTGGGGTAAATATGGTGTGTGTGGGGAAGAACTTCAGTTGCTGGCCCCATCAAGTCCTGACAAAAGGAATGCAAGAGCTGTTCCCAAGGTGAAAGAAGACAGGCTGAACAATGTGGCTAATGGGATCACATCGAGCTAATGGGATCACCACGACTTGTTTTACTTCTGTTGGTGCATGTCAAAACTCTGATGTGTTTTAAAATACATTCTACAGCAGCAGGCTAAATCTTGAGGCATTTTGGAGAGAATTTACATATCTTCAGGTTTTTTAGCCTTGTGTAGAAAGTCTCTACTGGGTAAGAACACTTCAAGTTCAGAAATCTGCAAATTGTAAGAGCAGATTCTCTTCTGTCAGACAAAGGAAAAAAAAAAAAGAAACAGAAGGCTTAAACATGTATCTTATTAAACAGGCATTTAATGCTGCTGCCCTCACATAAATCTGCAGAGGTTACAGACACCTCACACTTGCACAAGCCCCCCATTGCTCTCTTTCACAAGCCAGGTGTAGACAAGAGAATAAACGCAGCCACACTGTAGCACCCAACTATACTATCACACATTTAGATTTGGCAAGTACTGATAAGACTTGGGAATGCTGTAAGTAATATTGCTAGTTTCTTAAAGCTCTGAAAACTTGCTTGATGCTCTTGATTATTGTATCCTCAAAGTATTCTAGAATTATCCTTAGTCAACACATAAGCATTTAAAAATAAAATTATACAGGTCAAAATGATTCAGATTTGGCACCTACAGTTAAACTATTGCTCCAGAAAATTACTGTTTTTTCAAAGGGGCACTTGTGGGTCCCTTCCCAGCTCCCTACATGCAAACTCAGGTGTCTAAATTTGCATATATGAGACTGAAAATTTTGGCCACACTGTTTAACAGGCAGATCTGCTGGGAGGTCTCTTGTAACCAGATTTTTTTAAACCCTCATATTTATTGGACAGATACTGGCCCAATTCCAATCCACACTGCAAATCCAAAGAAACAGCTCAGAGCAAACCAGCAGCCTTATTAGCCTTTAAAGATTTCATTTTCAAGAACTCAAGACCCTTTATTGACTAATGAAAGGTTGGGTCCCCAAGCCCACAGACTGATGTTGCTTGGAACATATTTTAATCATTTTGGAGTGCTAGCAGCCATCTGTCTAAAGAGCTTTGATCACATAAATGCACTCTGAACTGCAGCTCCTTCCGACTCCAAACCCTGTCCAAAAGCCAAAGGGAACCCACAGGCATGGCAACTTTGAGACAATTCAAAGCCTTGCAATGTGATAAGGCTGCTTTTATTATTTAGCACATCATTAGATTTAATGACACCACAGATAAGAGATGCACTAAAAAGATACCATTGTCATCGCCTATCTTATAACAGCAACATCCAACTGTGACTTTGCTTTGTTTCTACCCAACACTTGTTACTTACTATGCTATTTCAAAAGAATACTTAAATGAAACAAAAGGATTTCTTTTCCTGCTGCAAACAACAGAAATAGTAAATGCCCCCAAAATATTAGGGGTTTGTTTTTTTAATACATTCCTGCTTAGTTAAAAAAAATAAACAAAAAACACAAAAGAGAAGCAGAGAAATCCCAAATAATTTACAGTTTAGACTATTGACTGTTGGGCAGATACCACTTGCATATACCAGCCTATTTTGACCAGCACTGAATACAAATTTACATTGAAAAGAGAGACATCCATTACAGTTACAGCTCTTAACATTATAACATTTCTTAACAAATTTTACACAATTGCCATTATTATTTCCTACTTTTGAAACAATTTGGCCATTTCCAAGCTTATTTTGTGGTGATCAGTATTTTTTGTTGTGGTGTCTTGTGAATGGTACAGACACATGCTATGAACTATGAAAGCTTGGCAGCAATGACAGTGTCAGGCATGAAGAAAATCTACTTTAATTACCACAGCCAAGAAATTGCTCTCAAAAATCAAAGCAGAAGTCCTAAGAGAGTGGTAAAAACTGCATAAAAATATCTCTCTTGATGACTGGAGAGACACAGTGGTGGAACCTGTGTGACAGAGCATGACTTTATTTGCTCCAAATGTCAGCAACCTCAGCGAGTTCAACTCTGAGATTACAGCACTTGTAGGTTTCTTTTCATTCTGAGATCTCGTTCTTGGCTCTCTTCCTCAGGACATTAGCCACCAGTAACCAGGAGAAACTTGTAGTGTTGCACAGTATAATACTATACTTTCCAATTCACTAACTGTCATACCAAGTGTGACTTGCTGGCAGTGTGAAATAAATAAATAAGAAACACACCCTGCACTTTGTCATTCATGAAAACATTTTCGGGTGGCCATTCTGTACTGCTGATATAGTACAGATTAAGAGAAAAAAAGATGAAACCATAACATGAAAGGCTCAGGTAGTGGAAGAGCTTCTCTAAACTCTTTGCTATTAAGCAAAATACAACACTGATGATTCACTCAGTGTAACTCCCTCCCTCTCCTTCTGTGGCTTTTCCTTCCAAACACAGAGCCATAAAAGCTCCTCTGCTAGTGAGACAGCAACCCCATACCACTGGTTACATGCCTGTCTTGAGGCATCAAGAAAAAAGACAAGTGGCTCTGTGCTAGTTCTCCTTCCTGTCATGACCATGTAAATGGCTGCTTCTAAGAGCAAACTATTACTAGTATGTTACACTTTACTCAAATATCTGAGCAACTCAGAACTGAGCAAATCCCAGCAGGCCCACTTATTCACTGGAAAACTGTGGCTGAAGCTTCCAAGTTGGTCTCTATTCTCCTGAAAATGACAGTTTTCACACCTATGCTGGAAGAACTACCCATACCAGATGAGTAACACATCATTATGGAATGCTGGACACAGGTTAAAAACCTTCCAAAACACAAGACCTCTATCACATTAGTTAGAAAAGCAGTTAGTGAGTGGGAAGTTAAAATGGAAATTTTTCCAGTAAAAGGCATGGCATGCATTTATCAGTTTAACAAAAGCTCTAAGTTTCGATGGAAATTGAATAAAGAAAATACCTTACTCCCGGACTTCTCTCTTTGTAAACAAAACAGATGAGCAGCCTTTTGTTTTGTGTTCTGTGACAGGCAGAGTATTTCTTCTGCCACCTGCATTCTTAGATACTCCCTAACATTTTTCCACTGTGAGCAGTGTTAAATGCAGAGTAAGAAAAGTAATGTTATGTTTAGCACTGACTGAAAATTGCTCATGTAGAAGGTCTTCTCACCAAAGATTTTTTTTAATTGGGAAATATAAAATCCAACATAAAAAAATATGCTGTCCTCCTGTGGCACATTTTTAAGTGAAAAGTTTTCTTTCACCTTAGTATTTCAAACTGTAATGCCATTTGATTTCAGCTCTTCAGCTGAAGAGAATTGAACTGAAACACATCAAAGTCATGATTTTTCAAAATAATTGAATTGACATTTTAACATAAAAACATGTCCTGGGAAAAACCAACAGAAAATGAAATGGCATTTTAAGTCCTCCTGACAATGTTATTACTATATTTCTAAATATCATATTAATAACAAAAGAATTCCCTTTCATACAATATTTATAGGGCAAGACAATTTTTTTACACTTTTAGATTTTCTTCCTAACTTCTCATGGGAAAATCTGTCTTCCAAATAGCTCTTATTACACACACAGTTTTCCTGTGTTTCTTTAACTTGCTCTAGAGAGGGCTGCTTCTTATTCTGTATCTGTTTTCCTTCTCTCAGTTTAAAGCAAGAGTACCTGCATTTTCATAGTCTCTAAAGGTGTTATCCAAAAGGGTAAAACTTCTTATTCAGTTTATACAAATAAAGCAGCTGAAGCAGAATTTAGTGATGTGATTAATCTATATTCATCCATCATTTCAACATTTCAATGGTAGAATTAGAATATGTAGCCTTTGTCTACACACCCTTTCTACCAGATAACAGATTTCATCATCCTGCATATACTCTGTATAGATTCTCCAATTTTGGTTTTGTGCATTCTTACATTGTATAGAATAGATATCAACTTTAGTGATCTCCTTATCCTAATTTTTACAAGTATTTCTATAGGAGTTTCATACTTTGTATTGCTATCTACTCCAAACTACCATTTGCAGTCAGTGGGTTGATTGCAGGTAGTTCTTCCAGAGACTTTAAACCTTCCAAGAACTCAATTTTATTACGCTTTAATTGACTTTGAATAATGGTTCCTAGATATCTCTATGTGCTTATTTCAAAAGCATGGAACAAAGTTACACCTCTCCCAGACTTTTCAGCTCACTGAGAAACCAAGGAATAGGTTTTCATAACAGAAAACCACATAGAGCAGAGTTAAAAAAGAAGGTTAGGGAATCAGCCAGGCAAAGGACAGCTGTGAACATAATGCCAGCAGGGCCCTGCATACAGAGTCGTGAGACCATATCAGCATCCAGTGGCAAGGAATTCCTTTCTGTCAAGCAAAACGTTGCTCTTAGAGAAGAACAGAAATTCATGTGAAAAGGCCCATCCCAGCAAAAACGACAAAGTAAATGTTGTTTTAGTTCACATTACCCCACGACAGCAAATAAGTAGAGAAGTCAGCTCAAGTCCTGTGCAATACAGTGTAAGGACCTGTGCAGCACTTCTAGCCTTAAAGTACTTGGCACAAAAAGCTGTTGGTCCTCAACTAATTTGAAAAATGTAAGAAACTTTGCCACTATAACAGCCAGTAGCAGGAGCAGTAGTGGACGTAGCACAGCACAGGGTGCAAATTAAAACTGCATCACAGAGCGTGTTAGGCACTCCAGTCCATATTCATGCCACTTCCTCAGTCCTGCTGCTTAGTGTTTCTATTGGCAAGGCACCTCTGAGGGCCAAGAGCCAGCCCCTGGAAACATTAGGCACAAAGATTTCATAAAGTGTCAGTCAGACCAATCCAACAGCAGCACAAGGCAATTTGAGTGTATTACATTCTGGTTGCAGGGATGGCGTGAGGTGGTTTGTTATTCCATCAGGTGCCTTGGATCTTTGACAGTTCAGTGCTTCCTCTCTCTCAAAGTTTATAAATCACTAAAGCTGAGTTAGAAAGTGTTTCTCCATGCTAATTTTTTTTTTCCCAGTGAGATAGGAAAACTTTTAAAGTCATGTCAGGGCAAGAAGAAAAACATTCAAATTTTTTTTTTGTGTGTTTCTAAATGAATGAGAGACACAGAAAGCTTAAAGACATGCTGATGGCTAAAATATTTCATTGGAGGGCAAAAAAATTAGATACCCACAAGCCCACAGCAGGTTTAGATACTGCTTTGCCTTTTCATTGCCTGCCAAACTGCCACTGTAAGCATCAAGCCTATGGTACATACTGGAGTTTCTCTCCACCATCCTTTTTCTTTGCAAATGGTCAAATACTAACTGGAGAATGGATGTGAGTCTGGTCTGCCATGTTCCCAATAAATTTTTCTATCCACAGATTTATTTCTAAAGTCAGTGTCTCTGACTATATTACTGTTAGAAAGTTGAACAAATGCACCAAGTGAGACCATAATCAATTCCAAGCTGGAGAACAAGAAGTCTGGGAATGGGGCAGGGACAGGAGGATAATAAATTCAGTAAAGTGTGAAATACACAAGGATAGCAAGGGAGGGCTCTGCCTTTACTGCTCACCTGCACCAAGCCACTGACAAATACAGCCATCTCAGTAGCACCAGCAAAACCTCATGTAGCTGCTTTCCAGTGAGAGCAGCTCACTGATCAGTCTTCCCCCCTTCGGCTGTCTGATCCGGTTCATGAAACAGCCCCCAAACCTTGGACTTTTATCTCCTGTGACACCAGCAAGGGCTGTGATTGCGCAAGCAATAAAGTGACAAAGGAAAGAAGTCACAGAGGACATAGGGGCTTACTAGTGGGAAAATGCTTATGAGACTGCAGAGTGAGAAAAACTCACCTAAAATCCCAATTCTTTTGGGGCTGCAGCACCTCACTGCAAAGTGGCACAAAACAGAGGAGGAGAAGACTGAACACATAGATTCCAAATAATCAGGGTGTTGGCTCCCCTCAACCCCACAATTTGACTAAAGATTCACAGAGACCTCCCTGGATTGCTGAGAGAAAATGTGTCTTTAACCAATCTGATTTAAAGACAGCAGTATTTCTCCACCCCAATTTTCTACTAATTTTAACACTCAGTTCAATAAACAAACAGAGAGACAGTCCCTGCCTTTCTTTTATTATAACAGAAGACAAATAAAAACCCTAGTGTTCCCTTACAAATTCATTGCTTTCTATATGCTTGGCTGGATCAAACTGGAGCAGGTTAGGTTCCTCCAAAACATGCATTACACGGTCTCCCACTGCATGTCCAAGCCCCTCATCTCTTTGGTATATAAAAAAGAACCTATTCTGTGCTTGTAAGTGGGAAATTTAATTAGCTGAAGGTTTATGTTTAATGTCAGGTGTCTGAAACTCTTCAATAAAATAGAAGTCTCTGCTGCAAGAACAGGAAATACTTAAAACACAACTGATGTCCTCTCCATGATCCAAAACTGCTCTTCAAAAAGAACTGTGTGGTTTACAGTGATACCATTGTGTGGTCATTCTTCTTAATGACTGTAATTACACCATGTTATGTCTAAAGCAACTAGTACTGACACAATGACAACAACTGCCAGAACAGAAGCAAGCAGACAGGATGAAAAGAGCAGGAAAATGAGTCAACGGCCATAACTGAAAAAGTGAGATAAAAAAAAAAAACAGGTATGAAAAGACCAGTTCTCTGAGGTAAACTGCTAGGACAGGTGCTTAAGGCAGCCTGCTATTACTTCAGAGGAAGAACTGAGATCACCACTCTGCATTAGTGGTTGCAGCTTCACTAATCCCACTGTCAATGGGTTCCAGTTCATTTGGGCTGGGAAACTGGATGTTAGAGCAGCCCAACCTTCTGCTACACATTGTGTTTCCCTGAGGAAAATCTAGACTGAGAGAACTATGAAGAAGACTGAGAGATGGCAGAACAAACAGGCTGAAATATTTGAGCAGGGGTCAGTCAGAGAACAGGAATCTGACTATTTAGGCTATTTATTGTATTCTGACTTGCTACTGCAGTGGCTGTGAAGATGAATATTGACTTTTAGGTAGAAATATTTATAGTTTTTAACAGCCCTTAAAACTGGAATGAAAGCAACATTCTAACAGCAAGAATTACACCATTCTATATCCATACACAGAGTCCATGGAGCATGGTTGAAATGGCACCGAGTATTATATTCCATAACATCAGTCATGAAACTATAGAATGGAAGTAAATTAAACACACACAACTGTATCCAAAGCTTGAATAGAAAAGTCTTTTTATTCAGGACTAGAAGTAATGGCTTACAAAATAGCTTTCTTCATCTGTTTTGCCTGTTACAGGGTGATTCAGTTCTGTAATTAAGATGAAAATTGAGTTTGCCCCTGAGCCTATAAGTTCTTTATTTGGTGAAATAATAAAAAACCTTCTTGATTTCCTACTTTCACATTTATCAATCTCAGTCTTTAAAAAAAAAATGAACTTTCATATCATTTTACAAGAGACTTCATGGGAAAAATATAAGGACCTCCATAAAACTAACTGCTATTTAGACCATTTGCTTGTGCCACTTAAACATGATTTCCAAGTATTCCAATTGAAGTATTGTAAGCATTGAAACTTGTAGACTTAAATTCTGTTAGATCTCTTCAATAGTTTTTAACTTATAAAGTGCTACAACTGGTTAGGGAGCCAGAAAACTGCTGACATTGCATGCAGAGAAACTACCCCTATTGACTGGAACTTTGAATCTAAAAATACTTATTTCAGGTAATTGTACTTATTAGTACAAGGAGCCTTACTGAAGTTAATCTTCTATTTCATTGCTGAGAACCATCACATAACTGTAAAATAAGGCATCTTTTGCTCCCATGCTCACCATAACTTACATATTCCCATTACTTTGCAACATTATATTGCTTTTGACTGGGATAGAGTTAATTTTCTTCATAGTAGCTGGTATAGGGTACATTTTGGATTTGTGTTGAAAAAAAGTGTTGCTAACACATGGATGTTTCAGTTGTTCCTGAGTATTACTCACACAGAGTCAAGGCCTTTTTGCTTTTCACACCACTCCAGCAGTGAGCAGGCGGGGGGTGCCCAAGAAGTTGGATACAGACACAGCTGGAACAGCTGACTACAACTGACCAAAGGCATATCCCACACCAATATGGTGTCACACTCAGCATATAAATCTAGGGGAAGAAGGAACCTGATTATAAAATTTCCAGATCACATAACTGAAAATATGCAAATAAAAAACTTGTGATGATGTTCAAACAACAGAGGTATATGGGAAAGAGGTAGTGGGATTAACACTGCCATGTACTTCAAAACTGGTTATTTGGATATAGCCTTCTTTGGTCCCTGAGGATCTTATGATTTGCATTAATCTCTAGCTTAAAGAGCACTGTGTGGAAACAATTCTATTAGTAAGAGAGAAATTCTATGCTATTCTTAACTCTTATGCAAATTATAATTTCTGGTATGTATTTTTGAGTTAGCACCCAGAAAACACAATTTTCTTTTTGAAACTTGACACAGAGACAACACAAGAAGAACAAACAGAAGCACAGAACTTGCCAAACTTAATTTGTAGCCAGCTTCTTGTCCCTTATGTATCTGAATTAGCTTCTTCCCCCTTTTTAATTCCATTTCACTTCTCTGTCCCTTCTAAAGAAGACTGAAATTGTTCTGGGATATACTTTCTTTTCAAAAAGGAAAAAGTCAGAGGGAAAGAAATGTTTCCTCATTATATCTTCAAAAGCTAATTTAAATTTTGGTTTAGGCCATTACGGATTTCCATGAAGCTCCAGTTTCAGTTAGGATTTGCTTTTCACTTCACCTGAGAAGAAGTGCGGTTTACTTCTTTCACAATTGGAGAAAAAAAATGAATGTCTTCGAACACAGGCAGCTACCAGATCAGAGAATTGTAGAATAATGAGGTTGGAAGTGACCACTGGCAGTCTCCAGTGGAATCTAGCTTCTTCTCAAAGTGATATCAATATGAGATCCCACCATGTTGCTCATGACTTTTTGACGTTAGACATTGGAAATCTCCAAGGATGGAGATGGTAAAACCTCTCTGGCAACTTGTTCCAATGATGGACAGCCCCTGTGGAACAAGTTTTCCCTTGTAACCTGTCTGAAATGCTCTTGTTTCAATTCAAGTCAGTTGTTTCTCACCCTGTTGTCATGGAGCACTGTGAAGAGGTCGCCTTTCTTGACAACCTCTGCACAGACTCTGTTAGGCTGCCATTAGGTCCCCCTGGAGCCAACAAAGAAAGGAATATTTTTTCTTTCCCAGGCTGTACAAGAGCACTACCCTTGGTCTCTCTTTACATTGCAAATGCTATGGTTTCCTGACTGTACCAGTTGCCCTCTGTCAAACTTTCTCCAATTTATAGATGTCTTACTTTTACTGGGGACCCAAATCTGAAGAGTGTATCCTAGATACCTAGAATCTTTCCTGTGGAGATAATAGAAGGGGATTTTATATTTTTCCCCTGAAGGTCTCTACTTGTTTCCCTCCTTTAGGCATGTCTGTGTGTACTTACTTACACATACAGATAGTCTGGACCTAAGTATCTCCCCCCTGATTTTGTATGATCAAATGGCACTTTGCTTTTCCTGGATTATGCTAATGTTAGTGAAAGTCAGGTTGGTATAGAAATGCACATTTTAATGTCATTGTTTACACATGTATGCATACAAAATAGTTAATATACACACATAGTCATTACTTTTGTGACCAAATCCTTGAAATGTTATTGTGTGTTAAGGCACAAGTACAAGTGATGTAGGTATTACTTGTATGCTTTAATGGAAGCCTCTAGTTTTGTTTTCTTTCTTTGTTGTTGTTGAGTTGTTTTGTTTTGTTCTGTTTTGTTTGTTTATTTGTTTTTGTTTTCTTAAATTTGTTTCTTCTAAGTTAAAGGATGATGTAGTGTCCTGGTTCTGGCCAGCACAGGGTAAGTTTCTGCAGTAGCCAGGAGGGAGCATGGCTATGACCCAGAGGATATTCTGTACCATCTCATGACATTTTCCAGTTGGGGGAGGAGGGAGTCTTTTCTGGGGAGAAGGGGTTCCTTCCCATTGGGACAGTGTGGCTGTGGTTGGGTTGGGGTTAGAACTGTGCATGTGAATCACTCTCTCTCTTTTGTATGCTTTTAAAATTAATATTGTTGCTGTTACTGTTCATTTTCTTGTCTCATTGCTGTTTGCAGTAAATTATTCTTATCTCAACTCCTGATATTCACCTTCTTTGCCTCCAATTCTCTTTTCCATACTGTTGCAGGGGAAGAAGTGGGAGGGAGAAGGGGGAATGAGTGAGTGGCATGTGTTTTGGAGAGTCTCAGCAAGACCACTAAACTGGGGAGTACCATTCCTAAACCATGACTCATAGAAATCTCAGTTAAAAAAAGGAGAAAAAGAATAAAGTAGGATAAATGCTTTTTGTAAGGCCAGGGAAGACCTAATAGCAAAAGGAGCAGTCACCTAATGAGCCAAAATTGTTAAGCCCCTGTCATGCTGGGGCTTATGACAGAAAGTGTAAGAATCTGGGGAAGACATGAGAGCACAGTAGGTGAAGGGAATGTGCACCCGGCATTGTCACATTGCAGTTTGACAGCTCTCATGAAGATTGGAGAATGTGTGGAAGCCTATATTTTGCTCACTGGGGAATTATGAAATCCAAAAAAGAGAAGCAACTTCAGGGAATACAGTCTTGAACAGTAAATCATACAGCTAACTCACTTGGATCAAAGCAGCAAACTTCCACCCCAGTTCAAAACAGACTGTCTAAAAACACTCCCAGTGCTTGTTCTAGACTACCATAGCATGGCAAGCACTGTGAGGAGATAAAAAGACCCAGCAGACATCTATACATGTGTCCCTTTCACATACAAATCAGAGTGCAAATTTTCATTCATTTGGGATGGCTTGGGAAATGCACTGTCTACCTTGTCATTCATAATTACTGTGGCCATCCCACCCTTGGCCTGGTACAGTTCCCAAAGCTTTATGCACATGTGACATATATTCTTTTCTGTTTCATTTGGCATGTTTTTAACGTACTGTCACACTATTGGATGACAAGGGCTGCAGATGTTCATGTAACTTAAAGGAAACTGTAACCAAAATGTCAAGTTCATAAGAATCCTCACAATGGTGCAATTAATTTCTAACCAAATCAAAAGACAGGCCTGAGAAATTAAATGTTGCTGCTTATGCAACATTTAGGAATCCTTGTTTTACAACCCTTGCAAGTTCAGCTCCAGGTGGCCTCTGGCTTTTCAAGTCATGTCTTTGTATGCTTAAGACAGTGTTTCCATACAGAGAGGTTGTGGAATCTCCATACTTAAAGACATTTAAAACCCCTCTGGATGTGGACCTGGGCAACCAGGTCTCAGTGGCCCTGCCTGAGCAGAGCTGGACAAGACGACCTCCAGAGGTCCCTGCCAACCTCAGTCAGCCACCCTGTGGGTCCACTCTGGAACACATAAGCCTCTAGAACAGTGAGGTAGGTAGGAGATAAAATCTTCTACTTTAGATGTTATAACTTGTAAAAATCAGTAGTGCTACAATAGCTCTTGCTCCAGGGGATAATCAGGTGAGCATTTCCACACCTTCTGGATAGATTTTGCAAATGCTGTCAGCCAACTTACAGTGAAATTTTGACTGATCAAATTAAGAGCTATAAGTTAATAACATGATACATTCTAATGCTGTTTCCTGCAAGTCAGTATTGTTGATATTTCTGGAATTTAAAGCATTTCAACAAGTAAATGGCTGTTGCTGCCTACTGTACTTGTTAACCATCAAATGTTAGTGCAAACTTGATAGCATAGGCCAAAAATGTGACTCAAAAATCAGTGAAAATCTCCTAAAATGTCTATAGACCAACACAAGCAAATTCCTAATTTCTAAAATATCAATTAAAAAAATTGCATTTCAGTTTTTAAATTATTCAAAAAAACCACCCCATTTAAACAACTAATAAGGGCACCATAATAAATTCTTTCCAGCTTGGTAAATCATACCATAATTTGTGCACACACTAAATGCTGACCAAATTCATTAAATGCAATAATCACAAATTGCTTGGGGTTTCTATTCACTATTAACAGGCTTTAAATAAATGCCTATGAGATTTAGGAACAAAAGTTGCTCTTGAAACTTCCCTCCAAGGTTTTAATAAACTTAATGAGAAGGGGAAACTTGAAAAACCTCTAGAAACCTGAGTATTTTTCACTTTTGAATGCTGAAACACTGAAAACATACACAGTTCTGCTATTTCAAATGCTTTTTAGACATAAATAACTAGTCCTCTTTATTTCCAATGAGTATAGTATTCACACTGTATTTATTATTTACCTCTGTAGCCCACATCCCTCATCACAGACATTCAGCCTTCGGATTCACAATTTTCAGCTGTGTTGATGCCAATTCTCCTGCCTCTAACCTGCTGGCAGCTCTGTATCCCCTCTCACACAGGAGGTCAGGATGAAATGAGAGCTGTAACCCAACATCACTCCATAAAACAACCTAACTCCTTCACTAGACCACACAGAGCTTTTCCTTAGGGACTAAAACCCACTGATCCATGCAAATGTTCAGTGCAGCCCACCTAAATTAATGAGAATGGGTATTTCTCTCATTCTCCATACTGCTACAGAACATGAGGAATTAAAAGGCACATATATTGGGGTTGAAGAAGAAACCAGTATTTTAGAATTACAGATTTATTATTTTAAAATCTATATTGAGTAAGTTAGGTATGTGCAAACAATCAGGGAAGAAACAAGCATTTATGTAATCTGGTTCCTTTGTCCGTGTGTTTTTAAATGATCACATTGCCATAGCACAGCTTTTTAGTGCAAAAATCAACCACCAACTTTTCACTTCCCTTAGAAGAAACTAATACAAAATTCAGGCTATAAGAAAGGGACTCCTATTTCGAAGAGGTGGTTGGTGAGCAGTAAAGCAGAAATGCAGGCTTTGATTCATTGATGTATTCACATTTTTCCAACAAATACCTACTTGATAAGGCCATTTCCTCACTCAGTCAGACATCGTACAGAAAATTTCCCCTATGAGTCACTCATTCATATTAGAATCAATCATTTTACCTGTAATAAACACGCAATGTTTGGATTTCTTCTTCTAGTTTTTTGCACTGTTGAAGAGCAGCTTCCTTTTCTTGTTGCAAAGCTATCAATTCTGCCTGTGGAATGATAAACATTGATAACCAATTTATTCAGAACATCCATACTTTTTTGAAAACAAATCAATCTCTGCAATAATTTCAACCATTATAACTGCATACATAGAGTTATACTGCTGTATGTAACATAGTGTTGTGGTTTAACCCCAGCCAGGAACTAAGTACCGTGCAGCTGCTTGGTCACTTCTCCTTCCTCCCACTGATGGCATGGTGAGGAGAATCAGAAAAAGAAAGAAAAGAAAATCAAACTTGTTGATTGAGATAAGAACAGTTAAATAATTGAAACAAAGTAAAATATAATAATAATAATAATAATAATAATAATAATAATAATAATAATAATAATAATAATAGTAATTGTAATAAAAAGGAGAGGGACAGAGGGAGATAAGTCCCAAGACAGGCAAGTGATGCACGATACAACTGATCACCACCTGCTGACTAATGCCAAGCCTGTCCCTGAGCTGTGATCACACCCTTTCCTGGTAACGCCCCCCATTTTATATACTGGGTGTGATGTTTTATCACACAGAATGTCCCTTTGGTCACTTTGGCCAGTTTTCCTGACCATGCTCCCTCCCAGCTTCTTGTGTACCTCCTCACTGGCAGTGCAGGACACACTGAAAGTCCTTGACTTGGGGCAAACACCACTTAGCAACATCTAAAACATCAGTTATCAACATTATTTGCATACTGAATCTAAAACACAGCACTGTACCAGCTACCAGGAAGCAAATTAGCACTACCCCAGCCTATTTAATCATTATGAAATATTCTTTCTTTTTCTAGCATTGAAATTTTTCTATATTTTTTTCATGATTTCTGCACTAGTAGGATCATGTTTTGAATGGCTTCTCCCATGTAAGATTTTGAATATCTAAGGTTAGAACTCTTCAGTTCAGCCAAGTGGTTATCAGCAAACACATTTCATATGATACATATGTGTTGCTATACTGCAAAACTGTTGACCAACATATAGAAAGTGAAGCAAGGCCCTTGGCCATGAACTACTGACACAGGACTCTGGTCTGCACGTGGCTCCCTGGCTGTTAAGGGCAGCTCCCACAGTAACAGCCCCTGGCTGATGTTAGCAGCAGAAGAGCTGCTGGATAACCAGGACCCTGAGCAGTGGCAGGCAATGCTCCAGCAGGGACTGCAGAGACTGGCACCGACAGTACATGCTGGGATCTGGGTGCATTCTTACCCAGGATCTGGTTTATAGAGGGGTGAGGGAACCCTTGAGCAATCACCTTCATCTCCCATCTGTGAGCCCCACTGGACACTCCCCCTCCCATCCTTGATTCACACTGAAGGGAGTGTGAATCATTCACTCATGACCATAATAGAAATTGCAGCATGTGGCTTGTAATTCAGGAAGGTAGCCAGCCCCAACAGGCCTTACAGTTAAAGAGGAGGCAGGGAGAAATAAGTATTCATGCATATTTAATATGGGTCTATAGCTTAATCACCATTAATTTTAAAAGTCCAGTTTCAATAGCACTGCAGGACTGCCTTGAGGGCCCAGGTACCATATAAATAAATCAGTGGGTGATTTATTATTGTAACAACAAATAAGATCAGGCTTCCACAGCAATTCCTTGACTCATGAGCCTGAGCATTGGGCTGTTTTCCAATGTTTTTAATTCATGGTGTAAGTTATTAATTGCACAAATTGTAGGGCCCTTAACCAAGAGGCACATGTGTGAGAAATGTCAACTGTGGATTCTGCCAACTCTTCAGGACAGTCTTGCGGAAAAGTTTCTTGGTAAATTAAAGACCTGTTATATGAGCTACAAACCCATGAAGGGGAATGCACATAGTTCAGCCTCTAAGTCTGCCAAACTCACTGTATAATCATGAACAACTCTGCCTGTATGCCTCAAAATCTCTCTCCTAAAACAGGGCTCCCGCTTGCTTCTGTTTCCTGTTTGTCTGTAAGTCTTCAAGGCAGGTGTTTTACTGTTTACTGTCAACTCCCAATCATCTATGGGCAATTCATTCTGCTGGTTGATTAATCATGTCCTGGATACTTGGCTGATTCCTGACAAATTTTATTGAACACTGCATTGCACAAATGCAGCTACACAAGCAGTCTCTGAACCGTGCTGCTCGGTGGGTCATGTTGCACCCAGGGTTTTGCGCTGCCCAGGTACAGGACCCACGGCTGCAATTGCTCCTGTGAGAGACATCCATAAAGTTTTAACAGGAAGTTCCTTGGTGAATAAAAACTTTCTTACTATATGGGGGGCGTTCCTTCAGCTTTAAAAGCAGAAAGCGTTAATGTTTAACATCTGAGTGACAGTGGTTTTGAGCTTCTGATACTGAAAACAATGTACTGCATGCTGGCAAGCCCTAACTTCTGTCAGAAGGAGGTTAAAATCCTCTGCAGGTGAGCCTCTTGCCTGGTGCAGCTTGCTGCCTTGCAAGCAGAACTCACAGAACACAAGATGTTAGCCAAACCAAGCTATTTTCTGTAATTATACTGCTCTGTAGGTGAAACAACATTCTTAAAAATTGGAAAACACACTTGAATCAAAGTAGGTGGTTTGTTCTAGAGGCCAGTAATTAACATCCTTGCCAATTTTCAGTGTACTGTGAAGTGTGATTGAAATGGTAGACTGGAAGGAAATGTTTGCAGCTGACACACCTACTCAGAGAGATTAACGGCTAGTCTCTTTGGAGAACTATCATAAAAAATACACCTCATGTTCCACTTGCCATTCAGGACAAGAGTCAGAGGCATTAGAGCCTTAAGACTATCATTTATGTCAGTTTTTCAGCAGAAAAAAAACTGCACTGATTTGACTGGGTTTGCATCTGGGTTTGTACCAATAAAAATATCAGCAAAATCAGGTTATGTGGATTTAAAAAAAATCAACAAACCCAAGAGCTACAAAAAGTGAAGGGAAGAAAAACAGACATTTGTTAGCCTCCTCAGTAACTTCCAGTGGAGTTGATACTAGGGAGCTTCATGAGACCAACAAAAATCCAAGCACAAGAGTCTCTGTGCACAGCATGCAGCCATGCGACAAAATGACCCATTGTTCACAGCCCTGAAGGGTGGTAAACACAAATAAAAGAGTCAAATATCCTCACAAGGCAGAGATGTCTTCCTTCACTAGAAGAAGGAAAGCAAAGCAGTGCTCATCACAAAGTTAAATTGCTAACCAAAATAATGGCATCTGCTCTACAATAAAGAATTTGGAAGACTCCTAAATGTATATTGAAATCCATCCATACTGCATATGGCAAAAATCCTGCATGAGCTCACCTCTAGTAATAACAATAGCTGCTTGAGAACTTTTTAACAAAATATTGTTCTTCTGGAAAATGTCAAGCTGTGGAAATCAGAACTTTTCACAGAAATTTATTTGTTTTGATTAAATTGTTTTGGAAGGTAGGGTAAAGAAGAAGAATTACACGCAGGTTCCTCTAGTGGTGGTTTCCCATGAAAAGGTCACTTTAGAGGTGAGCTTGGTCACCTTTTGGTATAGGTGTCACTCTCAGCAAAGCTCCTTTTCAACCCTGAAAGGGTATTCTGATTACTTGGATACTGTGAAAAATATTTCTGAAGATTTTGTTTTGTCCAGAAGTTCCTACACTTTCATATTTAGTTTAATGTGGATAGATTCTTACCCATTCTCTGTCCACCTTCCTGCAAATAAGAATTGTTGTTTCTTTATTTTCCCATTTTGCATTTTAGCAGGTTTTTGGTGAAAATTTAAATTTTCCAATTAAATATAAAATCTAATTGCTACCTATCAAACTTAAAATAGCTGATCTCAACTAAAGAAAATCTTGGTACTGATCTTTTTGCTGTTGCTTTTGCTTCAAGACATTTAAAGGAACAATGTCATGCGTTTTCTTACCACAACGTCTGGAAAAATACAAGACATAAGCAAAGGAAAACATAGGACAAAACTAGTATTTATCTTTTCCTAATTCCTCCAGGGCGAACATGAGCCCCCTCAACTCTAATCTAAATTGAAAGAGGTAAGAACACACAGCCTCCTATGCTGTCAGGTTCTCTCTGGAACCTCACCTTTGTGTGAGAGATGGCTTTTGTAAGACTCTTCAATATCCAATGCAAAAGAAAAAAAATCCAATTAACTTCACTAATAAAGTTTCATAGCTTTATTTTAATTTATTTATTTTCTCATGCATTTATAGACAACATAGATATATTTATAAGCATTTATTTTTCCTTTCTGAGATAGGCTAAACAAACAACCTTTTCTGTTACCTCTCACTAAGCAGGCTCTTCATTACCCTGATCAATTTAAATGCATGTCTCCTCAGTACTCTGTACTCATGCCAGTGGAAACCTCTCACCTGACACATTCTTGTACTCTTTTTGTTCCCAGTCACCCTCCAGCCTGTTCTGCACACTGGTATTACCCAGTTGACAATGGAAACTCTTATTCATCCTGAAAAGATAATACCTTACACTTGGCACCGAAATTCCACCCCACTGCTTTTGTTTTTCCAGTACTTGAGGCCATCCCAATCTTTCTGCAAGACAGCTTGAACCTACTTTGTATTAATAATATCTCCATGCCTTATTAAAAACAATTCCCAGCTCTGTATCATCAAGCAATTTTGTTGGCGCATTGCTGCTCTTCCTGCCAAAGGTTCTCAATGACAGCATTAAAGAAAACTGGTTCAGCACCAGCTGGTAAGAAATTGGAGAGAAATTCCACTAGTGAAATCCTTGGACCTTAACATTTCTTCCTTCAAATCTGTTTGCTGCTGCCTTCCTGCTAACTAGTTCCTTATTGCCTTTGACTAATCCCTCATCTCCTTCATGGGTACATGACATTTTGCAGACAGACATGAGCTAAATGTGCCCATTCTTCCAAACAAGAGATGCTGGGTGAACCCAGCGAGCAGCAAGCAGCATTTCCCACATTAAGCTTGTGCCTGCTTGTAAAATAACAATATACGCATTCCCCACTGTAATTAATAATTTTCCATATGGCACAACCTATAAGCTTATGTGTCAGGTTATATTAAAAAAGTTTCCTTGTCTAAATAATCAGTTATCATATCAAAGAATTCTTGCATGATCATGCTTGTGTGAAAATTGTACAGCAATTCACTCTTGATGGATCCATGCTTTAAAAATATTTTCCTCCTAAATTTACTCTGAAGACTGGACAATAAAGACTAACTGGTCTACAGTTGTCAAAATTACATTTTTCCCCTTCTAAATATAGATGCTCTCTGCTAATTCCCTGTCATATTACACTGCACACAGCCTCATAAGATTTATTAAAGAACTTTACTATCATTTCTGGAATTTCAGGTACCAGCTCTTTCAGAACTGGGGATGGAAACCATGCATTAACCCAATGCAAGCACAATAATCTATTGAACAGCTGCCATGTACTCCATTTGCATACATTCACTTTTCTTAATCCTTGTCCTCACAGCTGGCATCTTCATTGCTCAATGCTGAGAGAAACAAAAATTAAAATCACACACTTTTAGACCTAATCCAGAATTACCCCTGATCTCCGTGCCATTTTCAGACCAGTGGCATATTTCCTCTTTCCTTGTTCTCATTTCAGTTGTTACACTATTGTTTCAATTTCCATTTCAAGGGCAAATTTAGCTTAGCCTCAGGCAATTTTCATTTGTCTCTATATCTCCTGTTTTCTAAGACATAACTTCCTTGCTTAATAAGTACCCTTCTTGTGGACAACTTATTTGTACTTTATTTGCATGGAAATTATAACTGACTCTTTTAGAATGGGCACCCTTTCTACCCAGTACAATTTCCCTTGGCTTGACTGAGATACATGTTAATGCATGAGTTTAATGCACTATTCCTTCACTCTGTAATAGTCACTACCAGCATTTTGCTTTCTACTGACACAGGATATTCCCATGGATTAGAAGAAGGTTGTGTGAGAAATCCGAGGATCTCCAAGTTAATTTCTACAATTTATGGTCTCAGTCATATACGTTTGGTAGAGCTGCAAAGGGGGAAAGGGGAAAAATGGCAGTAAAGGGGGAAAATGGCAGTCTCTCCACTCTAGGTCCTATGTTATGATCTGGGGTCTGAAATGGAATGGAGCCTCAAACAGACAACAGAGAATTGCTCCCATTTCTTGTGAAGAAGAAGTATGTTTCTGCTGATATTAGCAGGCTAGCTGGATAGGAAGAGCTCAGGTGTCTACTCAGGGCAACAGGAGATTGGGAAGGCAAATAAAGATTTCTTTCATTCTGAATTAGAATGAGCAAAAAACCCCTCAACTCTGTAAAAAAAATTAAACTGATGAAATATTTTGATCTTACACTATTTTTAATGCTTCTACATTTTACACATCATGTCAGTAATAGAGATACACACTGCCTGATAGAGCAGGTCATGTTGTGACACATATGAGATCCAACTTCTAACCGTTCTGTTATTTTTACGTTAGCAGCTGCTACTTAGTGCAGATTACAACAGCTCATCTTATTTTCTATATCAAAGTGTCAACACATCAAATTGTTTCACCAACAATACAAGCAGGTAATGCTTTGATCTAGAAAGGAATATAAGCACTTGTCTCATTAATTAGGGGATCAGAGGTTTTCAGGGTCAAGGAAAAGACTCCAGCTAACGAGAGGACTGAAAACGGCTAGCACTCTAACAACACACTAAGCAATCTCCTTTTTGTTTTAATCACCCTGCTGAAGTGTCAAACTGTTTCATTACAATACAAAGGGGACACATTGACCTAGAAAATCAGATAAAATGTTTCAACTTGCATTTAAGTATCAGCTGGCCTTGATGACACTAAAAATTAAAAGGTAAAATTAGAACTTAATATAGAAGTTGTTAGAAAATATTGACACATCATGAAATACACCGTTAACAAGAATAAGTCCAAATTTAAAATATAAGAATTAAATGTTTTACTTCTGAAGTTCGAAATGTAGGTTTCAATATTCACCAAATAAAACTTCTAGGTGATAAACTGAGCAGGAAAAGTTTGGAATTGTAACTGAAATTATTAGAAATTCATGCAAAGTTGTTTCTCAACACGCAATTTTTCTAACAGAAATAGTTTTTCTAAACCTGTCTCAAATTAAGAGTAAATGGAGAACTGTATTACTGGTCCCTGCTGGATCTGCGCTGCTGTGGAGGATCACTACAGCTAGAAAAAACACAATAAAGAACCAGCTGAGGATTATCTGTGTATGTGAATTTCAGGGTAAGGCTGGCAATTGTGGGAACTCTTAACAGCCTTTAAGTTGCAGCCCTCACCAACCCTCTGCCACAACCACACCCGGGTTGACATTCCCTTTGGGCACAAAGGAAAGGCATCTCAACAGCAAACATGACCTTTATGAGTTTGCAGCAGGATGAAACAATTAATCATAATATTTTATGCTACAATCTAATACTACTGAAACTTTTTTTTTTTTTTTAATCAAAAGCATTATCCCACTGCATTGTGAAGATACACTGGTTTAGATGGAAGTATTTCTGAGGAATGTCAGACAGGATTTCTGAGAGAAGAGAGAACTCCTCCCCAGCCTTGTGATTAGGTTATTTGTTTTGAATGCAGAAACCTAAGCTGACTCCCAGGTTCTTGCATTAACCCACTCTGGACGTCCTGGTGGACTCTTCCCAGTGAGACTGCTTCCCTGCTCCAAAGTTATGTGAATTATCCATGGTTCTGGTGACTATCATTGTCTCGCTTCTCTCTCCGCAACTGACAAAAATATTTTTTTTAAATGGCTAAACATGTGAAAAGCAGATCCAAACAGGGATACGTCATGGAAAAGAAGATGAACTCCAGAATTCAGCCATGAAAATGTTTGAGGGTGACAAACTTGGATCAGGGAGCTGAAATAAGGGCTTTCCCATACATGATGTGAGAACATCAACAGTGGCTTTTAAAATGGTATGATTTTCATTTGCCTTGCAAAGAATATGTTAATGTTTTCTCTTATTGTAATTAAAAGTTTTAACCCTGAAATCTTCTTTTTAAAAGAAAAAATGGAATTGTCATTTTCAAGAAGTGTTGTGCTTCACCTCCATCTTATGTAACTTTCCTCAACTCAGCCTTTATGCTACCCCTAATTTAATATTTTTAAGGAGTTTTTCGGACGACTTGTAAGAGATACCACTATCTGACATTTACACTCTTGTCTCCATCACAACAAATTCCCCAGTGAGAATACATTATCATACCAGATCAACATTGCTTGCATGGTTGTTCATTTCTAAGAGATCCTGTTGTGACTGGGACATTAGCAACGGGTCACAACAAATTCTACACAGATTGTGCAATTAGAAGGAAAAAAAAATCACCAAATAGCTTTTGACTGCTCTGAGAAAGAAAACGAAAGAATACAATAGCAATTTTGCTGAGACTAGATATGTATCTGGTTAATTTTATTACAATAAAAGCAAACAATATCATTACGCCTGACATGTGATGCCTTATTCTTGTACTACGCGATCACACCACATTGGGAAGAAGCTCACTGTGCCAGCAGTATTTAAGAAGCAGTTTGCTCCTTTACAAGCACATATTACATGCAGATTTGCCCACAGAAGTGGGCCTATCCCTGGAGGTGTTCAAGGCCAGGTTGGATGGAGCTCTGAGTAACCTGGCCTAGTGAAAGGTGTCTCTGCTCATAGCAGATAGATTGGACTTAGATGACCTTCAAAGTCCCTTCCAACCTATGATTCTATAATTCATCAATTACCACATTATGTAAGAAAGTATCTATATGAAATGCTCATGATAAGTTTCAGTGAGAATTAAGGATTTGCTCATCTAACCTTAGATATGATGAGACAAATTTTCTTAATCACCTGCAGTATTATTATGTAATAAGCTATACTTTTTCCAAGCAGTATACTGATATACTCAAAATTGCAGGAAAAATCAAAGGACAATCCGAGGCACGTGATAAGACTGTGAGACTAATACATGGAAGCATTTCGTTTTAAAGAATGATTTAGGGAATGAGGACGATTCATTTGGAATTCTGCCCTTGTGAGGTTGACACAAAACGGCAATTGACTTCCCAGGGTGAAGATTTCATTTATGGTTTCCATTCTTTTGCACACATAGGTTAAAAACCCCAGAGATACCATCATACATGCCTACTATGCATATGGATAACTACCTAATGACACTGTAAGTCTTATTTTAGGTAAGATATAACTATAGTGGATGACGAAAAGGCCCCTGAAAAATTCCAAGGATGACAGCTCCAAAATACACACTCATAGCTGGACTGGGCTTTGCACATAGGTAACTCCATGTGCAGAGACACTGACCTTTTGGTAGGAGGGATTTTATTAAGAACACAGTCTGGGGGTGCTTTAAAGAGCAAATAGATAGGACTCTATATACAGGTAGGTAGATACTTGACTCACTACTAAATCACAATGTACACTGTAAAAAGAACATAAAAAGAGAACAATCAAGAATACTTTGTTTTAATAGAGAAAGAAAAACCCATTCATGACTGCAATTTCTGCACAGTAGTCATGGATTTACAATCTATATGAAAATAACACACGCCAATTAATTTCTTTACTTCTCAGATTAAATACCATTTACAGCTGTGGACCTGTGGAAAGAAACATTACTTCATTTTCTGTAATTCAGGTTTGGCCTTGGTGACATCACAAACTTTTTTTCTCATCTAAAAATCTATTTGGAAAAAGCAAATTCAAATAAACAATGGAAAAACATCAGCAATACAGAGAAACTTGTCTTATTTGAAAGTAAAATAAAGGATATTGTTTTGGGCATGGTGTAACCATGTACCTCTTCATGGCTCTATTGGTAACTCGACTGGAAAACAGATAGTCCCTTGAAGACATATCAGGTTACCAAATAGAAGTTTAAAACAAAGGATAAAAACCATTCCTGATTTACTTTAAGGATAGGCATGTTTCCTTCAACTCTGAGAGGCCTGACTTCATACCATGAAGATGATTGCACTATATATGAAATTTTACTGGCAATCTTCTTAGGGAAAATCAAGAAGGAAACAACTGTGTAAGTGGAGCGAGCTGAAGAAACCTTCCAGGTGGTGTCTGAGTCCTACTGGCAGGTTACTCTGGGAAAGCTTCAAATGTCAGCAACCATGATAAACCCTTTGTCCACAAAAATTACTTTGGCCACCTATGATTTGAAGTCAGTATCTGCCACAAACAGCAAATTGTCAGCACATGATCCAAAACGTAATGTCATGTTGTCTCAGAAGCTTTGTGGTAACAAAGACCTATTCAATAAAACAACTTTACCCTCAGCCCCAAAAGTGTCTTATCCAGTTTGGGGCAGAACTGTACTGGCAGAATAACAGAAAAAAGTTCATATTACAGCCAGACATGTTTTATCTGTGCAGCAGCCAGAAACTCTGTGCTCTCAGGGCTCTCCATCTGGCACATTTTTGAGGGTCCACTAACAGATCCTGAACTAACCACAGCACCCAACTCTCTATTACTGTAAAAAGAACAGACCAGAAATTATGTTCCGACCTTGAGATCTACTGGCACGACTTTACTCATGTTAAAAAATGGTCAAGAGTTCTCTCCCATTCACCTTCCTAAAAGGAAGGGCTGCTAACATCAGACTGTCAAAGGGCCATAGGCCCTAGCACATAGTTCAAAATCATCATCTGGGAGAGTGGGTTAAAACCATGCCAGGGATTTCTCTAAAATAATGCATGAATGGTTGCATGCCATTGTGCACGTCCATGCTGTGATCCTATTTTTGTTACTAGTCTATGTTCAGATAACTAGTCTTGTCAACTAATAAGGGCTTAATTAACTTGATTAAGGTTGATAAATCTGACTTTCTCTCATTCCCAGTAAGCTGGTGAGGCACACAGCTGTTAAACAGGGGTCATCCACATCTCCATTTCAAGAAGGCAAGGATGCCTTCAAGAAGGCAGCAGTGTCTAATCACATTATCAGAATTTAACTAAAATTCTTTCATAAAAGTCATGAGTCTGTAGAGGACTATAAATATGAATTGGCCCAGTTACATCAAATTACTCTTCCAGGATTTGGAAGGAAAGGCAGCTAAGAGATTAAGAGTTAGTGTTTATTACTTCACCTTGTGGTCTTCACCATATGACTAGCAGGTATACATACTCAAATTAATCTGATATTTTTGTATACAAAGAAACACAGGATCAAAGTGCTGACTTCAAAAGCAATTGCTACATCTAAGAAAACAAAAAACCCCAGTTATTGAATAAAAGTATCTGTTATCAGGAAATTTAGGAATAAGAAAGAATCCATGAGTATGCCCCACACTGACATGTGCAGAGCATAAATACTAAGACATTCTCAAATGCAAGTCTGTTAGTACTTCTCATTTGATTTCTGAAGTTCTTATCAAACAATATAGCAAGACAGTTTGAGTTCTTTCTCCAGCTGGATTATGTCATGCCTAGCAGTTTTGGGAAAAAGACAGGAGCTCCATGTCTGCACTTGAGGCTGGCTGTAGGCACCATGACCTTGAGCTACTTGCGCAACTGGAGTGACCATGGATTTCTGAGACACTGTGAACAAGCCACCATCATGTCTCCTGTGATGCAAACATTCTCAACAGATAGTTTAGAACAGTTTCAGTCTCTATTGTTGCAATGCTACCCGTGTAAAAGGGATCAGTCACGTTGAGTCTGAGTAGTTGACTCTGAACAGAACAACTCCCTGAATCTTGCTTTCTCCACAATCTTACAGCAATGCTTTCTACCCAAGCAGAATTCAGAGAAAGGACTTAAACTAAGAAAAGCAAATGGATGTGTTTGTGAGAACATACATTTAAGTATTTATAGAAAACATTTGTTTGAAAATAGTACAGGAGAAAATTCCATAGAGGGCACTTTCCTATCAAATAAGCAGGCAATGGATCCATCCATGGTTTGTTATGGAGGCTATACTGTTAGAGAGATCTGTTGATACAGGTGAGTTACCTTCACTTAGGACTCAAAACTATGTTCTGATACTACAGATTTTTGCTCCTTTCTGTTAAAAATCTACTATTTTTTTATAAGGTAATCATATTACCTTCTACATTCAGTTACATTCTAGTAGATCTTTGCATTGGGCAAAAACTTTTTTTTCTGTTTCTATGTACGTTTTGGTGCTTAGTTGCTTGAATTTCTGTTGCAACTCAGACTCAACTACATTTCAACTGGGAAAAAAAGTAATATTGTAATCTTTGGAGTAAGGGAAGTGAATGAGAAAAGAGATACATTACCCATGATAATTTTCTTTAAAATTGCTAATATGTGAAATAAAATACTATAATCCACTGAAATGATAAACATTTTTCTCAACTATCAAATCTTTCAGCAATTTTCAACAGTATAATCTAATAGAGAATATTTATTTTGTGTAACACTGAAAACATAATTTTGATCAACAAAGATTGTTGTGTACAAAAAATCTTCATGATAAACCCAGACAGTAAACACTTATCTGTGTTAATTTCTTAAAATTTTAACCAATGCTTTTGTTTTTAGTCATTCAGAGTATATATTCTAGTTTTTCTTCTATTAGACATTTCTCAACTCGAACACCTGCTGAACTAAACTCGTCTTGCCAGAATATTTTTAATTATGCAATCTGTATTCTGTCAATGGCAAGCACTTGAGGAGAATTTCTTTTATACCTTTCAACATGCCCAGCAGACAATTAAGAACTCAGTGTACAGAAATATTTGCCAACTGAAATGTTAGTAAGACAAGTTTAATCAAGTGATCTTGACTAACTTTTACCAAAGAATCACAATTTTCATCATCAGTTTATCATTTCAAAATACCACTTTAAATGCTATTTCTTAGAAATTTTTATTTGCTCAAGTCTTTCACACAATCTGTAATACATGCCTGACTTGCATAATACTTCAGCCATAGATCCATTAATGCTTGAATACTTTCTTTTCATGGGGAGCACAATGAATGCCAAATTTGTCTCCGGCTTTTAAGAAAATTTGGTTTTTTCAGGGAAAATCCTGACCCATTGAAGCCAACAGAAGTTCACTGTTGACTTCAATGGGATTAACATTTCCCTGTATTTGTATACATGCATTCTCTCTATTTAGTGACAAGTATTCCAATTACATGTGTGCTGTACCCAAGGATAAGTCTAATTAAGAGAAACGTCTTTGAATTAGTGTTTGATGACTGATACTATAAATGTAGATATTTAGACAACCATTGTGCAGATCCCTCTCCAATTCTATAGCAATAAAATGATGAGATATTTCTGCAGTGCAAGGTGCCACCTGCCATTTACTTTCAAACTAAAAAACATATGTGGGTCTCATCAGAGGAAAGAAAAAAGACTGTACAACAAATTTTACAAAGCATCTGAAAAGCACTAAAAGAATTCTTAAATAACTATCATTTCAGAATGATGACACTTTTTCGGGGAAGGGCTGCAGAGCTATTAAACTCATCCACAAACAGGAAACCCATTACTTTCTTTTGGAAGCTGCTGGATTGGCAGCCCTATTGCATAAGCATACTGTAGTAGATTATCTCCGTTGTATGAGACTCCACAAAATGCTTTTGATCCATTTCATCTTGCAACTTAGCAAAGAAATGTTGCAATAAGAAACAGCACCAGAGATCTGAAAAACTTAAGCTCTGGATTACCATATTGTGCTGTCCTGCCATTCAGTGTGTCAGACAAAGGCAGTGGTGTTCAAAGTAGAAAAAGGAAAAAGAAACTGGTCACAGAAAGTGCCGAGAACAGAGTAAATAATATTCCTCCACATCCCTACTCTTTCATAGATCTGTTGTTAAAAGAGTTGCAGCAATTAGGCTTTTGTTAATTACCAGCTGTTGAAACAGATGTGTTGACTGTCCTTATTAGCCAACAGCTGGGACAGGAGAACAATTGATGCTCTCTAAAATCAACAGCCAGCTGCTTTGCAGTAATTATCTCCTATGGATAATACAGGTGATAAAAGCAGCAAAAAGGTTATGCGTTTCAATAACCAAGGTACTGTTATTGAATATTACTGGAATATATGGGTAATTTTAGAAAATGAGTAGAACAGTAAGTTGCTATGTCTGCTTCCTATCTGCATTGTGTCAAGGTCACTTAATATGCAAACAGTAGGGGAAATATAATCAGGAAAAAACCCCAAAACACCACAATTTTTCTAATTTTTTAAGCCTTTTACTTATTTTTAATGTCTTGCTGATTAAGAAATGCTTTCTCTTTCAGGTGACTATGACTAGATGTCAGTCATCATTCACTCAGTTTCACCCATATGCCTCTCTTTGCATTCAATTTTACCATAAATGACTGCAATGTGCAGACGGCTATTCCTACCTGTTGGGAAATTTTATTATACAATATGTAATAAAGAAATTATTAAAGACGGGGGCCATCTCTCCAGAGAGCTAGATTCTAGTCTCAGGCACGTAATCAAATCCTAAGGATATTCACTTCACTTCTTGGAATTAAGTTTCCCTAGCACTAAAATGGGGGAAGTATGTTTATCTTGATCGATCACTTTATGATTGATGACTTTAACATACTATTTAAGTGCAAAGTAATGCCTGCATAATACATTACTGTAACAGTAAAAAACCCACATGCTTTTCTCATAGTGCAATATGTCAAAGGTTATAAAATGAATAGTTCTTTAAGAAGGCCAGGACTGGGAGCCACAAGTGTAAGTCCCAATATCTAAATGGATATAATATCTAAATGGAATATACTAACATACGTAGTCAGATAGCTTATATTTACTTTTGCTCCTGCTTTGATTTATATTTTCTCATCTCGATACCCTATTAAATGCATTGAAAGAAAAGCAAAGCAGAGATTTTAAACCATTTCTATTAGCCTCTCAGTTCATCTTGAGCCAACAAAAGATATGTCTACAAGAACCTACAACCATGTCTATTCACTAATTAGTCTGTACTTAAAGACACTGCCTTACTGAAAGCAGGGATTAAGGCTGATTGAATACTCTGCCTTTCATAGACCTCCCTTATGTCTCTGTTGGGTCATCATAAGCAGCTTGTTCTCTGAGCTTTAAGTAAGGAAGCTTGAAAATCAGTTCTGGGCTCATCAGTAGGCACTGGGGCAATTAACCGGAACTATCAACATTTTAAGGGACACATGAAAAAATTAGCTAGTCAGATTTTTCAGTAACAGGGATGAGTAAAAACACATATTCTCATGGTAGCTATATTTTAAGAAACATACACTGCGGTGTACACTGTTATTTTGAGATAAAGCAAAGCAATGTACTTCTCTGTTCCCACTTCAGATTCAAAAGGAAAAAAAAACCCTGTCATTAGAGCAAGAAAATCGACATGGCTCCTTCAACACACATACTCCCATCTATTATCAGGAATCCACAGCACACTATGAAATAAACAGAAAAACTGAGTTGAGTTGTCAGTTTTCTACTTTTGGAAGAATGATAAAATTAAGGAGGAAAGAAAAGGAGAAGGAATTGTTTTAAGCAATGGCTTTTAATTTGCTTTTCATTCTCCCCTTAGTTCTCCAGCTGCTTCTCTCTACTTCTGCAGTGCTTTGAAGCCATTGCACTGGGTTTTCCCCAAGAAGGCAAAATTTGGCTCTTTGCCTTTTCTTTGTCATCCATGAATGAGTTGGCAGGGGGGATTGGGGACAGAGGAAAGTTTTGGTCTGTCTCTGTTTTGGTCTACCAATGCAGTTTTAGACTGTGCCAATGAGGATAATTTGAGCAATGACAGAGCTCCTCTGCCTTAGGGAGAAATCTGAAAAAGGTTTCTATCCAACATGGACAGATAATTCAGGATAGAATTGGGAAATTCTTCAGAGCTGGTTTCTGCACGGATTTCCATGGCAGAAACTACCACAAAGCAAGCAGGAAGTTGAAGCCTTACAGATGAAAATGGTGATGAGCATTGTTTCATTCACCTCAGCCAAGACATAGTGTAGGGAATTTTCAAACTGCATGTACTCAGCAAGGGCCTCTGCTGCCTAAATCCTCCAGTCGAGATGGCCCGTTCAGGCCTCTGAACTGGTCAGTTGGAAGTGTATCTCTGCAGAATTAACCACCAGCCCCTGTTCTGAGAGCAGAAAGGCACCTGAGGGTGTGTACTGTGTGGCCACTGGCATGCTGACAGGGAGCTGAAAGCACCTGGACTTTGGTCCCGCGTCTTGCAACAGTCACAGCCTGGAAACACACAGTTTTGACTCACCACCTAATTACAGCAACACTTCCCAGCTGAAAAACAGACCTAAGATCTGAATTAACACATGAATCGAACACATTCTGTCTGCTGAGCCGTTGTGAACCTCCCCTGAACCAGGGCCACAGCAAATCTGTCCCAGTGAACTTAATCCAATATATTTCAATTTCTTGGTATCTATCTAGGTTTTGCTAACAAAACCTACCATACATAACCATGAGCCAATATTGTGTTCCCTTTGTATTCTGTTTTCAAATAAAACATCTAGAGACAGCACAGGCCAGTTCCCGGAGAATGTAAAGTTGAAGACTGCTGGCCAAATAAAAACTTTTCTGATATCTCATAAAGTCTTTGTAAATGCGACAATCAAGCCCTCAAGAAAATTCACCTGGCAACAGCTGCATTGAAACAAAGTTACTGCAGCAACAAGTAACGTCACAGTGTTAATAATTGACATGGAAAGAATGAAAAGGTGAGGAAGGGATAAAGAGGACAAAGGAGAGATTTCAGTATAAACTTCTGCTGGTAAGTAATCAATCAAAATTAAGATTGAAAGAGTGGTATGAATGTTATATTGAAAGCTGAAGCGAGCTTGATATCTTGGACTGCTGAATGGGGCTTGTAAAACTCCATTTTCTGCAGCCTGATTTGCAAAATTTGACAAACAAATCCCCTGCTGATTTGAATCTACTTTCATTCAATTCTCCCCAGAAACTAAAGCAAACGCAGGAACAGTGGCTTCTCATGTTTGCTGTATGCAGGAAAAGAGTCATGCAATGCCTGGTTCTGCAGGTTAAGGCACGAATTAGCAACACAGTGGTAATGAATGAGCTTCCCCATTTACATAATCTAACAAAAGACCACTCCCCTTGGAGGGAGGAACTACATCCTAGAGACACTGTTTAGAAGAAACAGCTTCTGATGACTAAATTATCAATAGCCTTGGGTGAAATGGACTGCTGTCTTAATATCCACCACTACTAGTGCCAGAGGTCAAAGCAGCAAGAAAAGGTGCTGGGACTACAAGTTAAAGAAATCAAGATTTGTTTTCTCAAACCACATCTTTTCTGTATTTCATAATTAAGTCCATAATGACCAAATTTGGATTTTTATATTAAAACCTGTAAATTATCACTGTTTCATTTGTTTCATTCATACCAATATTACTTTACCCTTTGGCCCAGAATCCTGGCAGCTGGTAAAATTTAACTGTTTTCTACAAAAGATATATCCTAAATTTTATTGAGTATCAGAGTTAACAAAATAAAGAACTCATTCAGTAAAATGAAATAGTTCAAAAGAGTGGACACGCAAAACTAAGAAGTTTGCAAGTTCAGGCCCAGAAGCTACTGTTTTTCAGTGAAGCCTCAGTTCATGATCTGTGAAGATACACTGAAGTTCTACCATTACTCAAAGATGGAAATCCAGATGTGCTCCACCTTTTGAGGGGAAAGAAACCACTAATGCATACCAGCTCTTAGCAACATATCAGTAGCTGCTCAATGGAGATGCCATCAATATAACTTCTTTTATTTTAATTTAAAAAAAATCAAATAAAATCTTCCAGCAAAGCTTTAGCAGTACCTTATGAAATGGGAACAATTAAAGACGAACCACAACTGTCAAAATTATGTCACATGAGTCTTTGCAGTTCACTGGACTTAATTACTTAGACCCCAAAGCTGCTTCCATTGACGTCAACACAAGTTGTCAGAGTAGGGGCAAGGGGTTTCTTTCTGGTCTAGTCACTAATAAGTTGTTACTGTTGGCATGAATTAATAAACTTCATCTTTCCTATGAAGATTAATTAATATTTCAGGCTTCAAGAAAATGATACTTCTACAGTCAAAAAAGCACTATTTAATACTTGGGCTGTCTGCTGAGGCCTCACAGTGTGACACAAATTTAAAATACAACATATTATAAAACTTAGCTTTCTTTTTAATTTACTGCACTGTGGTATTCTGAAAAATTCTGAGAACTTTATCCAGCATCTAGGTGGTATATAACCTTCCACAAAAAGTCTTACTTTAACATCAACCAAATGGCAGTTTGATTGCCAGTTTCTCTGGAAGCAAGCTGTTTTATATAAAACAAAATTTGTATCTTAGATAAACTGCTAGGTCAGAATCTGTAATCAACAATCGCTTTTCAATCCTAGGCAACTACTTCACTGACAGGGTTACTAGCTTAACTCTTTGCTTGTCCTACCCTCTTAGAAAGTTTTTATTTTATAGGCATATTATTTTTAAGAATCTTTTGTAACCCTCCTTATATTATAATTTGCAGAATTATGATCAGGGATAATTGCTTCCTAGTAGCTATAAATATCATTGTTATTGTAATTATAGCCTTTAGGTTGAAATATTTGTGCTACAAACATTGAAACTAACTGCTGGTATCCACAATAAACTTCACAACTCAGTAAAAAGCCCACAGGAAGTAAATATTGATTGACAAATTCAAAGTATATTTGATGACATGAGTATCTTGCTATATCACTATTACTGCATGGAACTAAATCATTGTTGTAACAGAATGGAACTTTCCTCAAGTTCACCAAAGTTACAATAATTTAAACTAACCATTCTTAATCTTTCCTTCAGTATAATTATAACCGACACATTTTGTAGTTGTTAGACCACAGGAAGAAACACTTCTAAGGAACAAAGATTAAATCAAGAATATTGATTAGAAAATTTTCCTACACTGACAATTTTCCTACAATGACAAAAATTTTCCTACACTACAATGAATTTTAGGAATTCAATTTTATGAAGAACACTTTGTTAAGAAGGTAAGTAATGGCTTAATTTGTTAAATTTTTACAAATTTTTTACAATTTCTCTTTTTTACAAACCAGAAATGGAAGAACAACATCAGGGAATCTGTCTCAAGGCCAGCCTCATCTCCTAAGCATGAATCTAAAAAAGTAGGTATCATTAGCAACTGATGGAACAAAAAGAAGGACAAGAAACATATCCCTCCATTTCCATGGAACACATCTTTATTTTGTTTCATTATAAAGAATAAAGGACGAAGCCATGCAATCTCTCACTGTCAATGCCTTACCAAACCTCTAACAGGAGCCCATTGAATACCCCCACCTTAAGCAGTGCTCGGCTCATTTGAAGTGGAAGGAGCTATTGTTCACCAGCCAGAGTCACCTCCATATCGCTGCTGCATCTAGAACACACAACCTCTCTTCGGTGACAGAGGAAATTAAGACATGATCCAAATTCAGTAGCTCAATTCAAATGCAATGTTAACACACTTAAGGATTGATTTAAGAGTCATTTAGAACTATTTTAAGTAGAAGACATACAAAGTATTATGTACAGCTAGATCTTAATAGTGAGGTATATACAGCCACACACATCTAAACACAACTGTGAGTGTACCTCTCAACAGAGACCTATGTATATAATTTATACACAAATAGTACACACATAGAAAGTATGCACTTTATCTCCCCTTCCTTCAGCCACCTGAAGTGAGGTGGTACTTGCAAAGATCATTTCACGTATCATCTGCCTTTATCTTAAGGACAGACTGCCTTCTGCTGATATATCCCCCTCTTTATTGGCTACAAATGGATCCCTGACCAGTGACAGCTACAGCTGGGTGAGCTAACTCCTTACTTGGCAGAACATTAGTAAGCTCATGAAGTCAAGTACAGAGACATTAGAAAATACCAGAGGTAAGGTTACCAGGACATACACATCATCATGCTACTTCTAACTACATGGTCTTTTTTTTGCATGAACGGCTACTGACCAGTGAAAGAGCCTGTAACCTGTTCATTCCTGTATCTTTTCTGCCAGCCAATGGGATGGGACTGCAGTAAGGAAACATCACATTTCATATTTAATGTAGTTGAATGCTGCTCCACAGTTGCGGAATGTATCTGTCCTTTGGTGACAGCACTTTAGCATGAACTTCCTGAAAGTTTTCAGTGGGATTGATAGTATGTTACCCATTTTCTGACTATGCAAGATAAATCCCTTGTCTCTAATCTGCCAAAAAACCCTGCACTCACAGCTGCAACTGGAGTGAATGAGAAACGGAACATAAATGCTATATAAGGCCTTCATAGCAGAACTTAGATGAAATTTCTGAAAGCTTCAACTGCACTGAAAACAATTTAGAGGAAAATTAAAATGTAATTGGTACCCACAGTTATCACAAGTGAGAAAGTTTATTTCCAGTGTTTTCTGTCTGTTATCCATAACTGAAAAACCAGGCAGATTTTAATCCATGAAACAGCACATCAGTGAAAGAAGGGACTGTATGAACAGGACAGACTACACCACACAAGTAGGAGGCTAATCTTCTCAGTTGGAAACTAGCTGGAGCAGCCAGGATATTAAATCAGCAACACAAGGGGAGATTATTTGGAAGGCAAATGAGGTACATGCTCAAATTCAGTATCTAACGAGCAAGTTGAACCAATGTGGCAAAGAATATAATGAAAAGAATCTCTTCAACTGTTTATGCTTTGATCCCAGGAATCTGGGTAAGCAGCAATAGGAAACTCTAATTGATGGGAATAAATTTTATATAAGCAATATTACTAAAATCTGGTGGGCAACTGGCACGTTGAAGTCCCTGATTAACAGGAAGAATAAGAGAGGCAGAATGGAAGCAGGATGCCTTAACACAGCCCTCCCCCACCATGCCATTATTCCTTTCAGAATGATCAGTAACACAGGACCACAGCTCTTGAACACGTAGAGGTCAGTATGCTAACTAAAATAACTTAAGAAAGACTTACTGGTCAGCTAACTAGGGCACAAAACAAGCTTTTCTTCAGCACATTTTTATAATCTTTGGAAAAGAAAAGAGTTATGCTACAGGGCCAGTTTAGGACACATATTCTGTGAGTCTTTAGTGGACAATTATAAACTAATATTACACATTTCAAAAACCATATATTATTTATGAGCATGAGGTAAACAATCTCATTATAAAACTAGAAATATCAATCACTGAAATGGATATGGATATCTACTTGGAGATAAGTGATAATAAACTGATTGAATTTCACATGGGATAAAGCAACCAGAATCTTTACATGCTCAGAAATATTTAAACAAGTATTTCAAGTACTTGAGAGAAAAAAAGATAGCAGAATGTCATAGAAAACTGGGGAGTCATTTAAGGGTGGCTATAAAAAAAGTGATCTCACAATCAAGTAAAAGTACAGCTCCTTTTTCATGTAGAAAGTAAATAAAGTTATGATTAAAAAACCCAAAAAACCCAGGAGTGTTCAATATATATGTTGTCTGTCTTTGGAAAAATCAGGATGGTATAGTTACAGTTGATGTAGAATGAATAAGAACTTTCAGTTTATTAGAATCTAAGGATGGATAAGTTTTACATTTACAGATTCAGACAATTTTCACTTTAAGTGTTGCAGTGTTAAAATACTAGGACATTCCCAGACTGGAAGAGCACTAATAACATGTCAATAGGAAAAAAAAAAAAAAAAGACTAGTGGGATTAAAGCTGGGCCATATGAGTGAAAACACCGGATTCAATTAATACAGATTTTAATGAAAGACTATAATTATTCCCAGTCAACATATTTTTGGTAGAATAGGTCTTGCCACACAAATCTGATCTCCTTGGATGAGATTAGAAGAGGATATTGCATAGTGGTGTTTTAGGCTTTCACTTGTCAGATGTAATAAATTGATAAAAAAATAACTACGCAGCATCAAGAAAAGTTTCTTAAGTGGGTTCTGAATGGACTGAAAGTTAAAAATCCCACAAACCCCCCATGTTCCAAGAGGCAACTGTCATTGAGTACTACTAGAATACTAGCAAGGTTGCACAGGTATCAGTACTAGCATTCCCTTATTCAACATATCCTTCAATAATCTGGAAACAGGTAGACAAAGCTAGAAATGTTCATGAACATAAAGTAAGTAAATAATGATGATGAAACAATGTTTTGGGTCACTTGGTGGGGTATTCAAATCAATGGCATTTTAATAAAATCAAATGCAAAACTCCCAGTCTGAGAACAGTGAACACAGGCTACACTTAAAAGTAAGAGCAACTATATTCTTAAAATGCTGACTCTGATATAGATATGAGACTTCAATACAAGATGATGGTATAATGCTGTGGAAAAACTGGGAAAAAGCATCTCTTTTTGGTGTATACACAATAAAATCGTATCACAATGAAGCAATTAAGGTGACTTGATTTTATGTATGACACTGAGAAACAAAGACATAAAAATGCATTTGTGTCCAAATTTGAAAACAAAAGGATGATAAAAACCTAGAGAAGATGTGGAAAAGAGCCACACCAGTAATGCAAGCACTAGAGAAAAAGGCATGCAGTGAGGGAACTTTGTCTGTTCAGATTATAAAAACCCCTGAGGACATGTGCTAATTTTGAACAAGTATCAGGAATGGAATAGTTTTATGTTGCTACCGATTCTCACTTTCCCTTGATAAATGGACAGAAAATACAGTGTGTAAAGGAATTTTTAATCAGGTTGAGTAGGGGCAACTTGAATCACTGGAACAAATGATCAATAGGAAATGGTGGTCTCTCCACTTTAAATTTTTACACCAGACCTAGATAACTTTCTGGAAAGCAGGTTTTAAACGCCCATAAATTCCTAGGCTCAATACAGTGACAACAGGTGAAATCAATGACTTATGATATTCAGAAGGCCAACTAAATGACATAAAAATATCTTTCTTTTGGTCTTGGCCTTAAGTGTTAGGAATTTACAAATGATAAATATTCTAAAATGTAAATCTCATACATCTTAAACAGGCATGCAAAATTTGTGGGTAATTTTGACCCTGGATTTTTCATGCCTTGATTTTCTCACACAGCACGAAGAAAGCATTTCTGCAATAATACATTAAATCATTGTTTATTAAGCCTTTGGTTTCTGTAACATTGAATACTAGAGAAAATCCCCATGATGGTTGCTCAAAATTCTGTTTTCAGGGAAAGGTTTGAACAGTATCCAGTAAACAAGGGATTGGCACACATAATGAACAAAGAAGATAAAAAAAATATATTGATTGGCTGTTCTCTGGGTACTGTGTGGAGCAGGAATGCTGTGAAATAAAGCACACATGATCCTGTAATGAAAAATGTTAACATACTGTTTCAGGGGAAAGGGGAGTAAATGAAGATGCTTGCTTCAGAAATGCCAGAACTGAGGTTAACTCTTGATTAACTGGCTACCTCAGTGTAGCATTTTGCATGTATACCAAATAACCCTGTACAATTGCGCAAATACACAATACTCATAATTATTGTCTTCCTGAAAGGAAGGAAAATGTTCTGATGACTAACTTTGCTGAAAGCAAGGCCATTTGCTTGCCCTATCATGCACTCCTTAAATCCCCTGCAATTTGTCAACTTTGAACACAATATTTCTCCAGAGGCTACCAATGAGTTTTTCACATTTTGCTCATGTCATCCCTTTTCCATTTGATTAGTGGAGACCTGAAGTAATCTTTCTGCTTCACAGAACAACTGAAGCCAACACACAGGAAAAAAGCAGTATTTAGGTACAGTTCTTAGGGACAAAGGTCTTTGGGGATGGTTGGGGTCTTGGTGTCTTAGTGAAGCGGCTGAGACAGGTGAGGAAAAACAAACATCCAGACTAAAAAAGGAAGGATAAAGTTAAGAAAACAATGAAGAAAGACAAAAGAAAAAGAATTTGAGAATGGGGAATAGAAGAAACCTACATGATGTTGAAGGTATGGTATAAAAAGTGAGAAGACAGAAGTAATAATTTGTATGGAAACATGGAAGAGAAGAATGCAGCTCAATGTACTTCTCAGAGGTAGGTCAAAAGATGGAAAGTGCAGAACATTATGCAAGAATAAAAATAAAGATAAATATTTATTCATATCCCATTTTCTTTTGTGTGACAGAATTTCTGTGATTTATTTTTATATTTCACTTTTATGAACCTTTCTGTTTAAAAGTACTTACTTAAACAATGTGTGTCTTAAACAGCATGTATCCCCATATTAAATGGGATATTCTTCTAAAGAAAAATAAGGGATATTATTCTAAGATTTGAAAATCATACTCACTTCTTTGACTTTAACATCTTTTAAATTATTTTTAAAATGTTTTTCCAAAGTCAGAAATGCCACTGAATGAATGTTTGACCACAAAGGTGAATGAGCCTAAAAATTTTAAAGGTGGTTTTGGTGCCAGTATCTTTTCAACATCAACTTAATTCAAGTGCCACCTCTTTTAATCTTCACTACTCCCCCCAAAACTGCCAGGGATCAGTTAGTGTTCATGTCATTAGAAACTAATGAAAGGTACAGACTTTAATTTGATAAGTTAAAACTCCTTCAAGGCCTAATGTCATCACTTTAAATGTAGCATAAAAAGAGTAATGGAAAGAAATGATTGAAGCTCTTCGTGGCTGTACTAGCCTTGATAGATTTAAAATTTGCAGTTCCGCTACTGGAGGCAGTATTTCCCTATATAGAACAAGCAAACCAAAACCAACCACCAATCAACCAAAAAGTTTATAATGACATTAATTTTTTTCTAATTCCATAGGCAAAAGGATCTCTCTAAAAACAGGGTAAAAATCAAGTAAGTTATCCTGTACCAGCCTCTCTCTCCCAACCTCATATTCCTTCCAATGTCCACATAAAATTAATGGATTCTACCCATACACTTCACAATGTTCTACTGCAATACCTCCAGCTCAATATCTCCAGCTCACGCTGTGTAACTTTTTTGGTCCATCATTTAGACAGTAGTGATAACCTGTTGCACTGCTGCCTTCTACCAAACAGTAATGCCCACTGATAAAGTTTGCCTGAACTTCCCCTTGAGTGGGACATTAGGAGTTAGTTACACAAAAACTGGGAATTGAGTAGAAGAGAGAAACTCCCTTCTGGGTCCAGTCATTATTCTTCTGTCACATTTTGCTGAAAGTAGCCAAAAATCAGAAGGTGAAAAAAAAAGGACTGCATAATCATATATTTCTTATTTTCTTAGGGAAATGTGGCTAAAACCTCGTTTCCTCAATATTTTTTTTTATAGTTCTCTTTATTTTTCCATATTAAAAGTACATTAAAATTAAAGCACGTCTCATGCACTGTTCTCTCGAGAAATAATTTCTCTCCAGAAGACTGAGATCTAAAGACCACAGAAGGCTTCTAGTCACATAGGTACACAGAAAAAGAACAGAACAGTGAAAGGTCATCAAGAAGATGAAGATGAGCCTCATATTTACAAACCAGGACATTTTTAAACAGTTGTTTCCCATGGATTATATATACGATTACTGCAAACACAGGCCTAATGAGCATACATGAACATCTCCATCTCTTCTCATTCATGTTGAGAGTCTCTGATTGAAAAGTGAAAAAGGTAGATGAATTTTTGAGTTTTTACAGTGAGTGGAAGACCCACAGTTTCTATAAATTAAGTATACATATCACTAAAGACATTGCAAGTGGCAACTTCCTGGACAGTATCAGAGGTAGCAGCTGATGTGTCAGGTGGTTAAGAAAGCAACTTCCCAAAATCAAGTGCTGAACAGAGAAACCAAATCCACTGGATGATGTTTACAAATAAGATCTGAGTTGTAAATCTCACATAATGACATATTTTAAAAACAAGCCAAATAAACTGTCTGGCTTCCCTCCAACTGCACCTTGATTAAGGCCAGGTAAGACAACACCATGTGGTCCATGTAGAAACAGACATTCCTCCTCTGAGCATGTGATATCCCTGGAAAACGGTAAAATGTGGTGCTGAAGCTGATAGTAAATCCTACCTTTTAAGATGTTTCCTTATCCCCAGATCAGAAAGGTGTAAAGTGACTAAAAGCAAGATGGTACAAGCAGTCTTGTCAGCACACAGGCCTTGACCAGTGATATTTCAGTGGTAGCAAGATATACAAGACCTGTGGTATCAAATACACTCTTGAGTAGGATGAAAAACCTCAAAGATGAAGAGACTGTAACTTCTGAATTTGTCCCTTTTTGGATGTATTGTCTTAAGATAGAAGATTTCTCTCATTATTGATTCTATTACAGTACAGGTACAGAACATGTGCAAAGTCTGGCAAATTTAGGAGGGATCCCAAAACCCTTTTTGCAGACTCACTACAAATGACCACACAAGCCCTTTTCAAGCATCTATCTGTAAGTATTCCCAGGAGACATGCTAGGTATCGTGTATTTATAACTCAAACACCCTGACACTGCTAAACAGAGACAAGTCATCTATGGCTGGTCTGAACAACCACAAGTGTACCCATTTGTGTACAAATCCCTTGCAGGACAATTGGTCTACAGCTCACATAATTATGACTTCTTGGATAGTTGCCTGATTTTGTCTTACATTTGTAATGAAAGTGGCATTTCACTGGTCCAGTAATACTAAAACTAGATGGTCACAAGGATATACTGAATAAATATATTTCATGAGGGCAATTCCATTTTTTAAGAACATTCAAATTTTAACTGCCAGAAATTGGCTGTCTTTAATTTTGCTTTTATTTAACCATCAGCCTTTAGAAGGAGCAGGGAGTAATTTAAAGAAATGTAAAAAAGTAAAAAGAGACCATTAGATTTATAGAGGTCCTGAAGCAGATCAAGATAGGTACTTAATGGGATTTCAACAACCATAAGTGGGTTAGATACCTAAAAATCATTGAAAGTCTTGAGAGGTAGGTATCTGAACCACTTAGACATATTTTAAACACCATATTTGTCTCCTTCTTATCAATACTGCAGTATTGCCTCCAGAAAATGTTATATGCAGAAAGCCTTTTCTTCCCCTTTCACATATTGACATTATCCAGCTTGATTTTAAAACACATCCACACACAGCTACACCTGGTAATTTAATAAATGTGACAACTTTCTTATCTTTCAGAAATATAATTTGGGGCAGTCTGGATTAAATTATGTGAACTCTTTATATCTCCTATGCCCCCCAATTTTTTTTGCCAAGGTACTGGTTTACGTCCTTTACTGATATGAAAGAATGCTGCTTCTGTGAGAATTTCAGTGATACAACTGTGCAGATACTCGGGTGAGGATTTACCTCACAAGCTCTTCCCTGTGCTCAGAGCAGATTCAGGTGAATATCCTCCAGATCTCCTTGTAGAATCACTGAAAAAAAGGGAATGTTAATGCCCTTATTTTTTGAACACCTTCCCTTGCAGTCAGTTGAGAGTGCACTGTGTGTTTTGCAGGAGCCAGCTTTGTCAGAGCAGGCACCTGTACTGCTGCTCCTGCCCCTTGGGAAAGCCATGGCAAGGTGGGTGCCCTGCTGTGTTTTGCCAAGAGAGATCAGTCTGGTATAATTTCTCAGATTATTAGAGGTTCCTGATCTGAAGAGGATTTGGCACATTCCCAGTTTGTTTTGTTGAGTCATTGTGTTAGACCAACCAGTATTAAATGAACTGTGCTCTAGTTAGGCTATACATCTTGGTGAAGGGGCTTCATATTGCTGATCCCCATACACTGACTTTGAATCTGTTCAATTCACAATTTGAAAAAGAAACCAGTCTAAGGGAGAAATCACCTGTGCTCCTGTATCAGCACTATATTTCCTTTGACTTTCTTTTGCCTTTTCCCCCACTTTCAGGAAACAAAACCTGACCTATATGGAGTGATCTACCCAGAAAAGCAAATGCAATTATGAAACAGATGTATTTTTATAAACAAGAATGGAATACACATCGTCTGAAGTAGAAGGCAGAAGAAATATTGCATCAATTTAAAAAATGCTAGAAAAAGCGAATGAGGGTTTCTTTAAAAAACCAAGAAAGTTTGTAAAACATGAACAATTTAAAAAGGTAATAATAAATAAATTTGGAACAGTAGTATAAAATATGCTTCTTATCAGATGAATATCTTAAATACTGACTCACAAATGATTTTCAAATTTCAAAACAAGCACTGAAATAATGTGATATCTTAGTTTGTATTTATGTCTTAAATTAACATTGCAGAAGGTCAACACACATCAAACACTAGGATTTTATGAAAAACTCTACACAGGAAAAAATTGTAAGACAACCTTCTTTTTTTCAGGGAGGGTAGTAAAGGGAGGGCTGTGCATAGTTTTTTATTCTTTTTTCATTGTTTGCTTTTAAAGTAGAGTACTGGTAAACATATTTCAAATACTGGAATGAAATATCACTTTGCAACAAAACCACTGATTTTTGTTATTATTTACCAGTATTATTATTTACCACTAACCAACATTAAGCTTATTTTATTCTTGCTACAAAATAAGACAGCAAAGATAAAAATGTAGCTTAATAGATTAGGGAAAAATACAGGCACTATCTGATAGACTAAAAAAATCTAGAAAAGTTCAAAATGTTTTCAGCTAGGCACAAAAATGCTGTTAATGATTAGCTGCATAACAAGAGATTTATCTCTGTCTTTTTTTCCTTTCTTTTGTGTGTGTGTGTGTGTTGCAAAGGCAACACAGACACACTGCAGGTCTGTCTGTGCCATTCTTAGGCCACTTTCAGGCCGATTGAGAAAAGCTGGAAAGTAAACACAGGTGTTTTAAAACTGGAGCGCTGTCATGGACAACCACAAACACCCTTAACTCTGATGTGGCAACGCCTCTTTCCCGCCCTCTCTTTTTTAAAGCATTACCCAAAAAGAACATGTCAAATGTTTCACCTTTCACCACCTCAAAATAACTTGGAGCTTATAGCATTGTTTGGCAAGTCTCAAGCAAAGAGATCATTTTTTCATTCCTTTTCAGTTATAGCCAACTCCAAATCAGTCACATAAAATAAACATTCTATTTCTAATTAGTTTATTTTCAGTGTCCATCGAATTACCTGCAAGCACTATGTTTCAAGTTGAACATATCCTTCCTCAAATGTAATTCGGGTTCCTTGTTTTTATGATTGAGGTTCAACTAAAAAGACAGTGAGGGGATTTTGCAATAACAAAACAACATTTAATCCAGTGGATAAAAGAATAAATAAAAAAATTAACAACAACAATAGAGTGCCATAAATCCCCCAAACCAAAAGAAAAGACCTTGGGTTTTTTGATTATTGTGCAAGAATATATACAGAACTGGAAAAGTACTTGCTTGTAAATTAGCTGTTCCAGAAAAGAGCCCATCCTGTTAACTGCCATGAAGTACTGACTAGCTAAAGTATGGAAAGCAAAAGCAGAACAAGTCCCCAGAAATTATGCAGCTCCTACTCACTTATGCAGTTGGGGAGTGTGGGGAGAAAAAAGTAATATATTAAAAAAAATGAAGCAAACACCGTCAGTTACAATTTAATTCTGAAAAACTGGTAAACAACACAGAGATGGTTACACTTGGGCTGAAACTAATAACCCTATCAACACTCCTAGCACCAAAATACAGAACTGGTTCATAATCTAAATATCAAAATCCCGCTCCAGCAAAAATCCTGAAATCTTATACTCAAAGCAGCGCAACCTTCAGAGCTATACCAACGGCGAATGTATTGCAAAGGTATAACATTGCTGAAAAGTTAACATATGCCAAAAGCAGGTCTTACTTATTGTAAAGGATGATTTTTCTTTCCAGCCTCAGCCTTCAGATTCCAGAATGATTTTCTTTTTGATGTAGACGCTTACACACACCCCGGTTTCAAAAACCAGACACCAGACTTACTGTGTGTTCTGTGCTCCAACTTAAACAAACACAAACGACTTCATAAGACAGACAGCGCTCACGCATACATTTATTTATGTTAGGACACAAGTGAGATTTTTCTTTTTTCCAGATTTTGTCCACTGTGGTAAAGAGATGGTGTTATTTATTAAAGGATCTGTCTGAACAGCTTGCCTCATTCCCTGTTAACTTCACCAGGCATTCAAAAGAGTTCACAATCTTATTAAACAGGCCACAAAAGGTGACTTGAAAAATTGAAGTTTGTACTAAAAATCAGTTATCATTATTTCTTTTAAGCCATTTTATCTAATTTTTGACCAAAATTATGAACTACTTTGCGTAGTTTTTTATTAAATCTAAGCAATAGTACATTTAAAGCTCGGCCAAGAAAATGCAACCATAACAAATATAAAACATCAAACTTCTGCCAGCTGCCAGCATCACTCACAGTGCTGTGCATTACCTAACAAATACTTAGAAGAAATCACACACACAAATACACTTATTAAACTACACTATTTCGCCTCATTTGTTGCTATTTCTGGTATCTGCATTAAGCACACATGACATGAAAATCATACACCATTGAGACTATTACACATAATAGACAAATTAATCCAAACAATAATGTGTATAAATTACCTTGTTCATTGGCTTGCTTTAGGAATACCTTCCTGCTAAAACAGGAGGGATTTACGCTTGGCAAAACAACATAGTTTAATCTGAACCATTAAAAAAAAACAAGTGTACTAGTACAATAATGGAGAAAACCATTGAACATTCTCATAGCAACAATACAGAGACAGCTAAAAAAGGAGAAGAAAGCTTGTTGAAATAACCCTTTTTAAGTGCAAAAATTTCACACCGTAAAAAGATGCAGCAATAATGGTGTTGTTTACCTGCAGGTCTGTGAAGTCTTAGAAATATGCTTTAAGCAAACGAACTGAGTTGGGGGAACTTTATCAAACCACTAACGAACTACCATTAAACAACAATGACAGATTTATCCCTCAGCACTATGGTGACCCCCTGGCCAAAAGCTAATTTCTCATTCCTCCGGTCTTTTGTATTCAAAGTTATTACTCAGTCACAAAACAAGCTGATTTTTAAAGCAAGAAACTTGTATCCCCATTTTGAGACAGGACAGTGTTTTCATCTATGTCTACTTCACAAGAAGCTGTCTACACTTAGCTTTGGGCAGTTATTTGATGCATCTCTGGAGAGCAACTTTTTTTTGTGTGTGTGTGTGTCTTAAAAAACAGGAGTAAATATACTGTAAAACTACAAAAAATACTAGTAAGCTGTAACTGTGACAAGTGAGTTCTACTTTATGAAACAAACTTGGAAGCTGATTTTGTCCTTTAAGAAATGGGGGAAAGAAACCCCACAAGAAACTGATAAAAAACTGATTCCTGATCATCTGATTTTACTCAGAGAAACAATAGGTACCTTCCTGAGTGAGGCTTACTGGATTAGGCCCCAATTTATAAAAATGTTGTTTCTGGACTCAGACCTGCTGTTCTATGCTTCAGGACAGAATGAAGCTTTTAGAGCTTTAAGTTCTAAAGATAGGGGTCTGAAAGGAAACAATGTAAGAGTGTGAAATAAATTTGTTGCTGCTACATCAACTCTGCCCGGTAATTTTTCTCTAATTACCAAAGAAAAGAAATATGATGTCTGATGTAACTTTCTTCAAACATAAACATATCTCAGCAAGACTGTGAGTCTTTTTCTCCTAAAAAATAACTGGAAAAACAAAAATATCAGAAGCAGACATTCCTTTGTGAGGACAAAGTTAATAAAACATTTTATTTAGGAAGCAGACATGATACAACTGGAGTTTGAAGGTGAACTCAGTTCTAATATTTAAAATTTGACACTTGTCAAAAGATGTTAAAATTGTTTTGTGGTCCAACAAGTCACTCAGCAAGAATAATTTTTAAGCAGCTTTTCTTTTTGTTTCAGTTAAAATTAAAATCCATGCTGTGTAATCCTTGGAGTCAATCTGTAATTAAGGGGATTTGAAGAGAGACCACGCACTGCATTAATGATAAAATTTAATATCTCTTTTAATACTCTAACATAAGAAAAAACCCTAAGCAACACACAAAAAAGCAATCATCTGCCTATTTTGTGTGAATGCAGCATACATACACCATTACTATGTGTAGCAGTGATGCTATATTTGATGTCAGCTTTTTGTTTATAGACCAAATGTTTCAGGATTTAGCATCTACAGAGCTTAAAACGTCATCTGCTTGAAAGCTGGCACCCAGATTTAACAGGCTAGATAAACAGATTTTATTTTATCTAGTTTGGAAAATGAGTGGTTTTGTTGTTACTGTTACATAGCAATTCCAAAGGGAAGGAGTTATCAACAGCATTTCTCAGATTTCAGTCACTTGCTTCCCAGTCATTCAGCCACTGTCCTCCAACAACTGCTGCTCAATTGTCAAAAACAGGAACAGATAACCAACTAAAACCAGTCAATTTTATGTTATACTCTTAAATGGTTAAAATCTTACCAAAAAAAAAAAAAAAAAAAAGAAGAAGAAAAAAAAGATGCTTGGTATGCTAAGTCTGTCCTCCAGACTATGTGCAAGAAAAAGGTTTGAAATCTTCAGGTCTTTGAAATGCATCTAGCTAACAACAATAATGTATTCAAATAATTTACTGAGAGTAAGCACCACTGAAAAGTGGGGCAAACAGAGTTCCATTTTAAAACTAGAAACTGTGCTAAATAGTTTCATCTTTTCAGAAGATGGGGTGAAGAATTACAGATCCAAAGAATTCATTAAGAAACATAGTTAAGGTAGAGATGATCTTAATGAGCTTTTGTAGGGAAAGGTTTTGAAGGGATATGTTTATCTATTATCCTGAGAAAGGATAATAGATTCTTTTAATGTTTACATCAAGGATTTTTTCCTGTTAAAATGTCTCCTGGCCTCAGCTCTTGTGAAAGAACTAGCAAAGCACCGAGGTACTCTCACCAGATCTTGTTGTATCATGTAAGACAGCTAGTTTATGAAAACAAATTTTAACAGAATTTCCTCTGATCTCTATTTCTTACTAGTCCATATGTGTGTATAATAACCTAAGGCTTTAGAGATTTGGGACATAGTCCCATTTAAGTACATGTGGAATTCACAAGCTTCAAGGTCAATGCAAGAAAAGCTTCATTTTTCTCTCAAAATTTAGATGCTATAACAATGACTATTACTGTCAGCAGAAGTACACTGCAGCAGTCACTGTGACATGTGCATGTCCACAGAATCTGGTCCATATACAGATATACACAAGATCAGCTTCAGTGTTTGGAAACCTGGTCCAAATTCTACTTCCAATACAATAAAATAGTTGAAATTGTATTGATTTTTTTTAAAAAAAAAACCTCCCAATTTTCAAAATGTGTGTCAAAGTATTTGTAAACAATGAACTCTAGGTGCTACTCATACCATGACAACCAGCTTAATAACCCCTCCAGCACAGCAGGTATTTCTTTAATAAACAAACTAGCATTGAAATAATCATCTTGACTGTGATCCACAAGGAAATGGGGAATTTGTGACACTGTATGGAATCTAAGTGTGTCTAGTAAAACTGTGAAAGATGACATCTGTTCTTCAGTGGAGAACCAATTCTGGAGAAATGAAAAATCCAGTATCAATCAACACAGTTCAGAAAATGAAGCCCCTGAAGATTTCTTTACATATTGAATCTAACTAAAAATGACATTTTGGTCTTTGTGTTTAATTTTAAATTGCAAATTTGGCTGCTCAGCAGCTTAATACTATCACTAATAGACATTAATACCATGTTCAAGTAATGTGATAGACACTTACTTACACAATTGCATTGGTTACTTCAGCTTCCTACCCAAAGTTTAGAGACTTTAAAGCTCTTTTCTCATTTTACCCTCCATTCCTTTTTCTTTGTAAGATATATTTACCTTACCATTAAGAGAGGCTGAATTTTGGAAGTAACAACACAGATGACTGAATTTTGGGGGCACAAAAAAATCAAAGTTTTAATTGCAAACACATTTTGAAGGAGAAATCAGACCTTCTTTGAGCTTTTCAGTGAACAATTCCTTTTTCCTGCAATGGTAATGAACAATTTTGATTCAGCTACATGACAGCGCTAGTCATGCAGTGTTTCTAAATATTAAGATAAACCTAATATATGCTGAGTTGAAATCCTAATACATTGATATAATTCTGCTGATAAAAACTTTATTTTACACATTGCAAGACTTCAAATAATAAAAAGGCATGTGAAATCATATGTCCAGTTCTATCTGTGCTTGTGTTACTCCTAAATAGGTAGTACACCAGGGTGTCTGCACAGGGCTTTTTGAGGTTAAGGTCTGGAAACTTAGAATTAGCAAATTATCAAATTTACTACTTGACCCCTAACACAGAGCTTGCTCTGCTACAGCTGACTCCTAGAGAAAAGTCCAAGTCCAGATACGACTCCAAAATCCCATGAGGAAAGCTGTGGAGATCTACTGGAAGGCAGATTAGAAAGATTTTACTGCATTAAGCCCAGTTTCATGGAAGGAAAAAGAAGTTCAAAATAAATCCTCATCTATCCTTTACTTCTGGTCCTCAAGCATTTTCCTGCTGACCTGCATATTGCTCGGGTAGAGCTGCACACCTGCTGCACAGGAGGAGCACATCTCTCCCTCTGGCAACCTGAGTGTGTGAACAGCAAAGTTCACTTTTCCATTACAGCTCTGTGTGGCCACAGTCATGGAAGTCAAATCAGAACTTTCCTCTTATTTATGGGCAAAAGGGATTTTCAAAAGTTTCTCAGTGATCTAGGAGCACAAGTGCACTAACATCAAAAATGTGCCTTTGCACCAGACCAAATTAACAGATGGGAATTAAACATGATAGGCAAAATAATTCCTGACTCTGAGTAAGTGATGGTTAAGCACCAGGCTACACTTGTCAGACACAGATACCTTTGAATTCATCTCACTCTAAAACCTGAAATTGCTCACCTGGGAACAGGAGAGACATCCAGACTGCAGTAAAACTAGAAATAACAACAAACATGTTGGACCTTGAGGCTTCTGAATCAAGGCCAGTCTGCAGCTTTACAATCATACCAAGACCTAATGTTTCAGTGTCTTCTTTCAGCATCTGTCCCCCTTTCTACTCTGAAGCACACTTCATACAATTTCTTGTATACAAAATGCTAGGAAAAGGTCCTCCTCCAATTCTAAACAGATATTTGGATACACTTAAATGTACAAAGGCCAAATATTCCTTTTTAGTAAATACGAAAAATTCTGAAATGTTTATATTGATCCTTTATCCTATCCTTGGTTTCCTGTACCCAAGATCTAAAGTAGATTCTATCAATTCTGAGAGGTGCTTCAGATAAGGAGGTCATGGATGGGTCAGAGCAAGACCTTTGGTATTTAATGACCCTGTAGCTTGTCTTTTGCACAAGAGCTTAGGTTACTACCTTTTATATGTTTTATTGAAGGACAAATAACTCGCATGTCATCATGCATCCAGGCTCAAGATTTTGTTTACAGCTGCTGTTCAAACAAAACAGGATCATTTTCCTGTGCAGCATAAAAAATCAACAGTGTATGGTATGACACTGAAAAAAATATTGAAAGTTAAGATTTACCACACTTCTTTCTGCATGCATGGAGAACAGAACTCATATGGAGAAAGAATAAAATTTACAAAATAAAATATAATACATAACCATGATACTCCTCCTCTTCATTAATGAAATTTGATATCTCATCTCCAGCATAATTTAATACATTTAATATCCTTTAATACCTTCAATAATGAAAAATACTTAACTTGGCTAAATATTTTTGGTATTTTAAAATTTTATTATAGTACAATGCTGATAGATATTTTGAAAGCTGTGCCAATGCAGATTAGGCATAATGTTAATAGAAAGTGATGCTAAGGCTACCTTTAAACACCGCAGAAAGCAGTTACCTTTTTATGTAAAAAGTATATTCAGATTCAGAACCTCTGAATTTAGTTTGGAAATGTGTTTTATAGCATCTGAAAGTGGCAAATAAAGGAAGGAATACTAGTTTTCTTATAGTAAGTCTGATACATTAGGCTTCATGACTGCTTTAGAATTAGATGAACATATGGCCTTAATTCCTGATCCATGTAATTCTGAAATGAAGGTCCCTACTAGTAGGAAAGTAAAAGAATTTTTCAAATAACTGTTTGAAGTGCAGCAATATGACACCTCCTCAGAACTTAGAAAGGTTCATAGTGGCATTACTGTTGACATTCTACTGGGCAGAAGGAAGGGAAAAATGAACCCAGGACTGGGGTGACAAATTATACCATTGGAGATGGTGACAAAGATTATAACTACAGTTTGAGTTTCTGGTTTTATCAGAACTCTGCTTTCCCGATAATCAGAGAATCATCATAGAATCATAAAGGTTGGAAGAGATATCTGTGTTAAGTGCAACAATTAACTCAGCACTGGTGAGTCCACCACTAAACCATGACTCTAAGGACCACATCTGCACAGTTTTGAATAAGCAGCTTTCCTAACATGACTGTGGTTTCTACAGTATGTTTTGCTTATGTATCAGACTCTGTGATTCTAATTTACAAGATACTGATGAATTTCAGTGTATTTTAGAACACACCATTCTTTCATCACAGGTTCAAGGCATGGCTGTCACCTCTATGGAGATATGGAGTAAAAGACCAGGTAGCAGACAGCTTCATTATTGGCTACAGGATGCCTGTATAGTTTGTTTCATCTTCTCCAACTTCAGAAGATCTCTATTTAAGAATACTAATTTCTGGAATACATGTATCTAAGATCTGACCCAGGCCCATAAACTGTTCCAGTTTTGAGGTCCTGTAACAGAGTTTAGACAAAACCCTGCAGAACACTGAAATGTGGCACCCTTCAAACTGTAAGACTATGTGGCAGTGTAACTCAGTAAGGAAAAAGCTACCAGGAAGTCAAATGTATCAATCATACAAAATGGGATCTGTTCTGCTATAAGGAAAAACAGATGGGTGAAAACGTTAAGTATTTCTAAAATGCTAAATATGTACAACTACAGAATGGTTAATTAAAAAACATGGATGAGAGGTTCTTGTTGACATGGTCATAGAAGCCTACCACCATGAAAGGGATGATTTCTTGCATACCACAAATGATGAAGTGAAAGCAGCCTAAATGACTGCGAGAATGATACTCCAGATTTGATCACCTGAAACCACAATATGCATTCCAAGAACCTGCTGCATTAATCAGAAACGACACTTCTGGTAATCAGAAGCTGTACCACTGACTGACCTTATGGGAGGACAACTTCTCCCTATCAAAATGAAGCCAAAAAATAGAAGACTCAGCCAAAAGGTTTGAATGACCACATCATCACCAACAAGAAAGAGGGCTGTATGTGGTATATACAAACAGTTGATGTTTGAGATTGTCAGGAATAATCTGGTGCCAAGAGAGATTTGAAAGCTGTCAAATAAAAAGCAACAGATCTGCATGGAATTGTTAGTGGAACACATGAAAGCTGGCATCAAACACCAAGTGTGGATGAGTAATGAATTCCTTAATGGTTAGAACTGAATCAAAGTTCAGTAAACATACCTGCTGTGGTTAAAAGATGCTCAGATGTGCAGAGAACACTGTACACAGAGGGCTGACATGCCAGATGTGCAGTCAGTGAAAGGACAGTCTCAAAGGCACAGGAAGGTGGTATGGCCAGTGCAACCAAGGAAGTGAAGACATGAACTTGGGTATGTCTATTTGTTTCCTTCTATTTGAAAACAACCCAAGGTTTCAATGCTTTCAAAATTCTCGCCTGCAGCAATGTTTTAGTGAACCAAGAGCTGTACAAAAGTCCCTGCCATCTATCCACACAACCACTTAATGTCATCAGAAGCTGAAAATCATGCAAGTACCAATGTTACCAAACATAATTTCTTTTCAACTCCCAGCTAGACATATAAACCAGATTTATCAAACTCTGGAAGCCTGTGTTCTGGGCAACTTCCCTTCCAGTGAAGGGCAAACATCTCATAATTTTATTCTCATGTTTTCCATCAGGGAAAAATATTGTACTATTTGCTTATGGTACACTTAAGCAATTATTCTAACTTTAAGCTCCCTACACCAGATATTTTTGGTCAATGAATAAAAACGTCTATCAGTGTTAAAAAATTAGCTACCAGATGGGAGGAGACTAACAATGTTACTGCATTTGTGAACAACTTTCTGTCAAAACCTACATAACTAAATAAAGCCTACTAGCTAGTCTTGATGGCTAAAAAAATCCAATTAATAAAGCTGGTCACTGATTGTGATACTAGTAGATCAGATTTCTGATTCATGGTCAAATACATACACTAAATAAATTACCTCCTGCCTATAAAGGATACACATAAGCAAACTTCTACACTTCTAAAATGGAATGGACAGTAGATGAAGGAGAAACCCTTTGAGGCATCCCTTAAGGATCTACAGCCGCAAATTATGAAATTGGCTCCAAAGAACAACTGGGTCCAAGGAAACTTCTAATGACTGCTTTAAAGACCAGTCAACAAGTGCTCACATTTTTTTCACTGGGCTTGAGGGGGCATGTTGGTCACTGCAGGATTATATGAGTTATTTTCTCCCTCTCCAGAAATTCAGTTAACTTGGTGGGCTAACTGTCAGAGTCTGTAGCAACAGCTTTTGGAGACACTGTAACTTAAAGATAAATGAACAGAGAAGATTATTATGGAAGTGAAACATGGACAGAATGACTTCTGCAGGAGTTTCTGTGGCCTCGTTTTAGCATTCATTTATGGTACAATGCAACAGCTCACACTGATATCCTCTGAGGTGTATGGTGTTATTTAATAACAACAAGTCATAAAGTGACTAATCATTCTTCTAGCATGGATAAGAGCTGAACAGACTTGTGTCTAACCTCGGTGACATACTTTAAGACCTTGTGATTAAGTGTTTCTGGGTGCAGCAAAAGCAAAGGCTCTGTTCAGTGCAATTAAGATTGCAACTGTGTCTACCCTGTCTGATAAAGAGTCTAGGAAGCAGCAACGGAAGAAAAATGTTTGTGCATTCTTATTCATGTCCAGGTTGTCAGCAGCATGCTCCAAGTTCTACTAGTCTTTTATTTTCACCTCCACTATGCAATTAAAAGCAATTTAATAATGAAAAATTCATCAAACATCCACTCTAAAAATTAATAGTGATCTCATGTGCTTTATAACAAGTTTTATTGACAGGGTAGCAAATTTTTCTCTCACACTGCCCAGGCATTTAAATGAGGGAACATCCTGTGTTAGGGTAGGTACTGATGAGAGAAAGGAATTCATTATGGCTTTCTACAATCTGAACAACTCTTCTGAAAGGTGAGTAAGAGGAATCATTCTTAGAAGAAGAGACCGAAGTACTGAAACAGCTCTTGCACAAAGTTAGAAATTGCTGCTTACTTTGACAAATCCTGTAGTATTTTATCCCCATGGAAGTTATTGGAAGAATAGCATGAAGAACCTTTCAGGATTAGCTGTAACAACATATTATTTGCTGGACATAACCTCCTAGAAGCCTGTTAACTACTCCCATTGGTCCTGAAATGTTCCTTTGGTTTCAGAAAAACAGATACAGGCCATAAGTAAATCCAAGGGCACAGTGTATCTCCTCTCACTGAGAGACATATTTACAATCTACTTCACCCCTTCCATTTCCAAGATGAAGCTGGTATTCTATCTTCAAACACACCTATAAAATCATTTGCAAATGTGACAGCAGTCTTTTTTTCTAGATTGCAGCACATTATATCAGGATGAAAAGCATGATTGCTTTTGGGTTAACTCCACAGAGTGAGCTCTTGAGCTGAGCTTTCACAGGTTGCTATTTTGTTAGATACAGAGGTAACAATGAACATTGGCCAGAGGAATTAATAACAAAATGTCTGAGAAAAGGGTGGATTGCCCAACATATGAATATTGCTGTGGTGATTAATTGAAAAAAAACCTGAAAACCAACCACTCTAAATAAAAAGCAACCTGTACCAAACAACAACACCATAGCGACAGCTGGATCAGTAGCAAGTTTTAAACTCTTTGCAGTTTCTAGTTACTTTGTAGCTAGGAGCTGAAAAAAGGCGTAACACCCATCTCACCAGTGGGCAACACAGCCATTCATCTGCTAGCTACAAAATACAGGCAAACCAGCAGCTCTTCTCCATCAGTCCCACAGCACTGCAGTAACTACAGCACAACAGCCACAAGAGCTGAGGGTGGCAGAGGGGTGTTCTGCATGTGGCTGAGCTTTGACGCACCCCAAACTCACATTCCAGTGGTCCAGTGAATTAATGTCATCTCCTCTGCCCCATGTAAAACTATTATGAAAGGAAGAAATTAATAACTATTAAAATATAAAAAATGTATGCTGAACTGGAATTTGAATACAAGAGATTGAAATCTCTTGGTTTGCCATCACTGATTCAGACAAATTTCCCTGGATTACGTTTCAAAAGCATGTGTCTCTGTTGAAATCAGAGGCTCTATAGCCATAAACCAGCTCTAAACTATTAAACTTATGAAACTTCAGCTCTGAAGCACCAAACCTAAAACCAGTTAGAATTAGTTTTTGCAAATAAAGACCACATCACCTGAAAGGACTTTTTTCCATATTGTATGCCTCAATAGCACGAATAGTATGTGCTTTTCAACAGTAGCAAACATTTTATACTTCATGTTAAGGGTTTTGAAAATTGTTTTAAGCTCTTGTAACATCAGAATCTCTTGTGATGATGCCCTTCATGGATGACAGGTTGACCAGTCAGCTCAACTTGTTTCTGTGGTTGATGTTGTCAAATAGGTATGGAAAAATGGTTTCTACTCGAAGAATCTGGGAAATTCTGGGAATCAAAAAGAACTTAATAAAATTATGAAAGGCATCAAGGAATACTTAAATTAACTATTCTGAAGTGGCTTCTTCACAGTCATCATCACTGGAACAACTACCAAACTGCTATGCATTGAGATTTCCTGCCCTTGACCCGATTCTTACATGTCAGCAGCAAGTAGATGACATCAGGCACAGTTGCTTTACAACATACTGTAGACAAACTTCTGATGGCTCCTTCAGGTCACTTTCTGGGCTCTAACTCTTTTATATTCTTAATAAAACTATGAAAGCATGTAGGATAAATTCTACAAAAAATAACAACTAAAAAGAAAGACAGATATTACAAAAATAAAACCCAATCATAACACAAGATGTAACATCTAAACCAGCCTGAAGGAGATTAACAACCCCTACAAGTTCTAATGACATCATAATTCAATGGAGCAACCTCATTTAGTCAGTAAAGGTCACCTGATTTGTATATCACCATGAAATAGTCCTCTTCTTTTCAAAAGTTTGCCTTAAAGATAAAACTAGTATGTCTTTCTGATCTTTAAAGTAGCTGAATAGCTGGTTTGAGAAGAATATAGTACCTAATCAGAAATTACAAAATAGAGAAGGACTGTAGAAAAAAATAAAGTTTCTTCTCTCTATTTCAGTCAAATCCAGTTAAACATTTTTCATGAAATTTCACATTAAGTTACTGGTTTCATAAGACTTATTTCCTATTCTCCTTCAACTCAGTAAAGAAGACATGTACACTGGCAAAATTTTTATTTTTCTTTAGAAAAAATGTATTAGTGAAAACTCTGAATTTGAAAACTACACACTACAAAGCTAACAATAGTAAAATGAATGAATATTTGAAAAATAATGAAGAAGCAGCAATTCTTCCACTTTTCTAGGTTTAATTGAATCAGTTGTTTCTGTGTATTATGGGAATACATTTATCAGAATCAGTAGAGACCAAATGTTAATTATGAAGGCCAAGCAAAAATGAATAATCTCACATATAGACCTTGACACATTAGAACTGCAAAGCACTCTCAGATCTTATTTTATGAAAATGTACTAAGAGCGCAAATGTATAGACCCTTAGGAAGCAATTATCCCAAAAAGATTTAGCTATAATTCAATGTGAAATATAATAAGAGATTTTAAAAAATGGTTTCACAAAGAAGAGGATTATTTTACTTTAACTATGGAAATAGGGGCCCACATGCTTCTCTGCATGACCTCTGTGCAGCTGTGGGCATTGCCTGGAGGGAAGATTTGAATTGGCTTTTTCAGTCAATTAATACAATCCCCTATGACCAACAAGAATATTACAAAAAGTAGGGGTGCCAGTTTGGTATTGTGGGGCTGAATGGCCCACAATACTATAAGGAATTTTCTATGCAATAAATACCTTAAATATGGAAACTTTAAATCACATACTACTAACATGTACTCAGAGGTTAGTTAAGAAGAGATATCTTAGCAAGATGTGCAGATGTTATATGGCACAGCAAGATGAAATAGCATGTTACAATGTGCACTGCATGCCACCTGTGCCATATGTTTTATTTGTCACATTATCCTCAGGTGTGACATGGAATCTAAATGTGTAAAAAACAAAAATCTGCAAAAGAGTGATTTCATCATCCTTGTGATTTCCAGATCTCAAACCTAGCCAAATTCCTGCCACCGCACATCTCCCACAGTTATAATATGTCTCCCTGCCTCTTTGCCTCACTCCTGACAATGGAGGGCTACTGTCTCAAAGAAGGGTGGCATAGCCCTGTGAACTGATATACTGAAAAATAAATCTGAAAGCTTCCAGATTATTTTACCTAATAGACCCTTATATCAGTGGACTGAAATTGGTTGCTTGTGGATTGCTCTTACACTGTTTTCCTTCCAAGCAACTCACTACTGTGAAATGATTTTAAAAAGTAAAAAAGAAACAATAGCCATTGGGTTTTGTTCTTAAGTGTATTTCAGGGTCCCATAGAGGTAATGATCTCATCTTTTATCACAAACTTTCACACCATCCCTAATCTAGCTGATCGTGTTACTTATTTTATCCAGTTAAGATTGCAAATATCCCTGCACCACAACTGACGTTTACACTTCTGTTACTCCCTTAAGAAAATCCGAAGCAGATCAAACTCCTCATCCAGAGGATACATCTTTTGCCAAACTGAATCAACAGATTGCCTCAATGTTAATTAAGTATAAGAGAATAAGGAAAATGACAGTTTTTTTTAAAAAACTTCCTTGATACAAACTTTCCTGGACAGACTCAGAAGAAATACCTGGATTCCTTCTGCTGGACAGGTTAAAAATACATAGCACAGTTCCCCAGTAAGCATGTGGAGGTGGTTAAAATAAAAGTAATTCCTTGCATTATGGTGACAATAAAAGCTGAGTTGATATTTACCCTGTACCACAGAAACAAATAATGCGTCCCATTTCCCTAAAAATGGACAAATGTCCAGAAGATGCTCTGCAGTGGAGAGGGGACAGGACGGGATGCTTGGGTCTGTACCTGCACTCTGTGTGCAGCCGTGCAAGAGCTACTGAGTGGATACAAGAGGCAGGAGGTGACAGCCAAGAACACAAGGGTTTCACAGGGGCAGTGTGTGGCCTGTCACAGGGCTCTGGCTGGCTGTTTTGTTCTGTGGGAGCTGTGCTGCTGACAGCAGCAGGAGCACCCCAGCCATTTGCAGCCAGCCCCAGAACCCTGACCAAACCCACTCCTAAGTGAGTCACTGACCTGACTTCCCTCCTTACTGGACATCAGTCTTCCAGGCTGTGGCTACACTAAAAGTCGGTGATAAGCTTTTCATTTACATGAGGTCAGGATGCATGCTCATGTGCTGTATATCAAAGCTAACTACCATTGGCAATATTTTATTGCGGCATTTTAAAGTTTTCGAGGTCAAGAATACAACCTGGCCTTTACAAAATATTCCAAAGGACCTGCCCTCACTGTAGGCAACAGTAATTTGAACTGAGACTAACTCTACAGAGCTACAATATTCAAAAAGTTCAACTTTAAAAAAATTGAAAAGCGGTCTTTTTTCTCCCCAGACTCTCATCTCTAAGAGACTATGATCAATTAACCTTTAACTTTGAAAAATAAAAAAATTCCTGTGACAGTCAGAAATGAAATTCTTTAAAGAATAGGTGCTGGGAGAGCAATATCAGGCTTAGAATGAAATCCTAGTAACACTCTGAACTATCAAATCACTTCTTGCTCTGAAAATATAATTATTCTGTAAGCGTTATGTCAGACAATATTAAATGCAAAAAGGATAGCTTAAATAAAACTTTTTTCTAGCAGAAAGCTCTCTGCACAATATTTTCAATGACACAGAAAAAACAAGTCAGCTTGCAATTAATGAAAAACAATACTATGTTCAATAAGTAGCATGCTTGGCAGGCACTTTTGGTGAGACCAGATTTAAAACAATGCTGTTATTGCAGTCAGAAACAGCCCCTGAATGTTTATGATCTCCATTTCTAGTCATCTGATTGCACACCTGATTTTGTAATTTTCACCGTAGATTTTGATGGCAATTATAAACCCATGGAATATATAGCATTTGTGTGGCACACAGCCTTTCTCAATTTATTATTATTATATTTATTGTTTTTCTTAGTGAGAAATGTCAAACTACACAAGGATTTAACTTATTCTTATACTTTGCTTCAGTCATGTTGTTGTATGTATAATGATGTTTCCCAAATAAATTTAAAAAAAATAGAAAAAAGGAGGCAGAGGAAAATCTATCTGTAAGTGAGATACCTTTGGATCTTACTGTCTAAGTGAAACAGTTTTAAAATGACAACACAGTATAAACAGAATAGCTTCTGTATTTGTATTGTATCTCCGCTACCGATAAAAGAGATTTTTAAGAATAAAGTGGCTGAAGAGGTGTGCACAATGCTTGCACATCTTACCTGGCATAGTCTCTCATCCTGGCTAGCAGTGAGATTGCAGGCTATGTAGTTATCAATTCCACTGACATTACAATTTCCCTTTCTCAAAGCAGCAATAACCTGTCACTTTACACTGTCCTTTCTCTGACCCTCTCCCGCCTCTCTGCTCATTTTTATTCTTATTGACAAGACTTATTATTCCTCCTCCCAATTCCAAGTAGCTACCCTTTTGCAAATAGTAGTATCAACTGTGTGGTCACTAGTAGTATCGGTCAACAATGTTATTAATATAGCACACACTGCTGGGAGCAGATCAAACAGCCATGCTTTAAAATATTAGTTTTGCAAAGGTACCACGAGGCAAATAATTGCAGTTTTCTTCACCTTATACAATGTAATATTGCAAGGACAGATCTCAAGAATTTAGTGTTAATTACCAGCCCAATAATTTGGAGGATATGTTATGTTTTTCTTGTTGCTTTCAAACGCAAAATAAAATAAAACCATAACAGAAGGGTGCTGTATCTGTGTTTAAAGAAGCAGTTGTTGGCAAACACCATAGCTCACTTCTGCCGAAATGTACACAACTGATATATGCAGCCCAGAAAGCTGGCACCAGGGGCTTACAACCTTAATTTGCCTGCAAGAAGAAATGGAGATTTACCTTCAGAGCACGTTCTTGATTGTTTTCAGCAGTCATATGTCTCGTGTTGTTTGCTGAAGTCTGGTTCTGCTCTTTCAGATGATGAAGCTCCTGCTCCAGCCGTTTGCACTGCAACGAGGAAAGAATCCCATTAAGGAGAGGAGTGTGGGCATATTTTTTTTCAACAAGCCAAAAGACTTACCGTAAATAACCCCATCACCATTTCTGCAGTAGTGAAAGCATCAGACAAAAGCAAGTTACAATCCCAGACAGTACTAAAGCTACATTTTTAAAATGTGTATCATTATTCAGTTTTTTCCTGGTCCAAAAGTATGCCAAAAACGCTATGTATCAGATAAGATATTTATCAGAATGTTGGGTTGAATTTCTGCTCCTAGTTATGCCAATATATGGCTAGATTTTGGCATTTATGTATTAAGTAAGTAGATGTAAAGGAAAGAATTCATCCTTTTTGAAATGCAAGCAAATGAAAGACCCTCCTCCCAAATCAAGGATCCAGCCTTTTATTAGAAAATATAGATGAAATTTTTAGATTTGTATTTTTCATACTAAGACGTTACAGTAATTCTCCAAGATTGTTTTCTTTAAATATTTAACTTAATGACAAAAAATGAGAAAATTAGCACTTGCTACTGTGTGCCTACACATGTAGACTTACTGCTGTCTGCTGAGCATTTATTTTAATGATTAAAAATCAGCAAGTAAAACCAAATTATATTTTGCTCTTTTTTTATGTTAACTATAAAAGGTCTTGCCCAGTTCCTTGGTTTGAAAGAGCAATTAGTTGTCTGCAGACAGTTCTTTACCTTACAAAACCCCCCCGTTCTTAAAAAAAAAAAAAAAAAAAAGCAGACAAAGTACCAAGAAGACATATGGGAATAACCAAATAACTGTTAGAACTAGGGAAAAGCAGAGTACCAGGAGAAGCATTTTACAAAAATGTATTACAAGCCAGTAGTTTGAATATGATCACCAAAGCCCACAGCTAGTAGACCGTAGGGATGAAAGACAATTAATTGATAAAAAATATTTAAATACATACTTTCTGAAAACACTAGCAAATAAAAAGAATAAGAATTGTGCTATAATGCCCATGTAAGCATTGCTGTCTCAAAAGACCTGGAAATGTCAGTCTTTCATGGTGTCTTGGTGACTGTGGACAACATAGAACTGAACTTCCCATCATATATATGCACCCTATTCCTGAGCAATTCAGTATATTGGACAATGAAGCCTGGCTCGTGTAAACTCTAAAAAAACCAAACTGTGAAACAGAAAGCATCAGAAGTGAAAAAATTACAAATGAGGTCTAAGTAAAATAATGAATGCTACAGGATCTTGAGACAGAAATTTAAAGACATGCCAACACATACAATTCTTAAACACAAAATAAGGCCTAAAAATATACTGCTCATCAGGTATTCAGTATAGTATATAAACCAGAATGATCCAATCCTCTATTTGAATAAATTTTAAACATTTGTAGGAGCCCAAAAGTACTATTAAAAAATCCATATCTGTTATATTTCATTACTTCTGTTAGAAATCTCAGCTTATTTCTAATAGGATTGCCTATTTTAAAGGCAGTGAATTTTTCTGGCCTAGTAAATTCTCTCAATGTCTGTTGTAAACTTTCTTAACATACTTAATGCACTTAATGTTCTTAAGTTTCATTTTTATTGCAAGAAAAAATACATTTTTCCACAGATAGGGTAATACAGAAAAAATATTAAGATACATTTGATTGTAAGTATTTTCATATACTCAAGATATTTAATGTCTGTGTTATCACACATACACACACACACACACACACACACACAAAATCACAAATCACAGAATCCCAGATGTAACTCTTTTTCCATGTCCAGCACGAAAACTATGTGTTTGCAGACATGAAGGTGCTGCTAAAACTATTGAAGAACTAAACACAGACTATGGGGTTTTTTTCTCTAGCAACATTTTTTTCCTTGGCATATGTGATCTAAACACCATTAAAATAAATCAATCAATCACTGCAGGCACTATACATTACATCATGTATGATCACCAGGACACCCCTCTGCTTTGCCAACATTCTTCTTCAAAACAGTGTTTTGAAATCCACAATTTGACAACAACGCAAGTTTATGTAGAGTAAATATTATTTAAAAGACTAAAATCTCAAATCACCTTTAAAACCTGAATTTATAATCATGTTATTGTCTTGATTCCAAAAGGCATGTGAAAATATGCTAAAAGCAAAACCTAACAACATGAATTCATGAGAAAAGATCTTGGTGTACAGAGCAGATTGTACCACTGAGAGCATGGGTGCAATCTTAATTCTGCTCTCCACTCCTGTGAAGACAGGACACTGAAATAAAGAGCAGCAGTGGGACTCAAAGATCTTGCAGAGCACAGAACAAGTAAAGATACAGTAAAGATACAGTAAAGATGCAACACAGGTAACTTAAATGGATAAACCTTCCCATCAAGTCAACCTTGATATGATTACATTTACATCAAACTTAGGAACATTTTGTAATTTCTCTTTCATTTCATTTCTACTAAGAGTGTTGATATCTGAAAAAAAACCCCGGGGCATTTTCAACTAGTATACTGCTTAAATTCCATTTGGTACATCATTGAAAGAAATGGTGATCTAGTTTGACCTTTGCACCTAAGCGTTTTACTATGTTGGAAACAATGCATTAACAGAAGATATTCTGCTTTATTCTTGGCTGTCTAGGAAGAAAAACCTTCAATTAACCTCTTTGTGAAAGCATTATAATAATAGTCTTAAACAGCAACACTATGTATGTCTCAATAAAATTTTGTACTTTACAACTTTGATACTTGAGCTACTTTGGAAATATTAAATCAGCATTCTAAAGGCAAGCACTCCTTTTCATAAGAGCAGAAGCATGTGAAATTTTAGTATAACCTTGCTGTAAAGAAAAGTTTTAAAAATAGAATTTAAAACAATGCAGCCCTTCTATTCATTTGAGCCAACATTTTTTGAATTCTGTGTCACTAGTTGTTAGCAAGGTCCAGTAAAAATAGATGTTCTTTAAAAGAACATGTGTTTTTATTGGTTCACTCTAGGCCTCTAAAATGCCAACAGCTGCAAGTAAGGAACTGAATTTCCTTCTAAAAACATATATAAAAATACTTTTTGGAGCACAGTGAAGAGAAGACATCATCCAACTTGGTACTGACAAAAAGCAAATGTTGGATGCATCCTTTTAAGAAAGCTGAAAGCTAAAGGAAGTGTTTAATTTGAGATACTATGTCTAAATTCTGTTATCTCAAACTTGCAAAAACTCACACTTGGGAAAACTTCAAACAGACAATATATCTTGTGCAACACAGGTTACCTAAACATCAGATCTGAGGTTTCATTGTGCCCCTAAATGCAAATTCTCATGAGTTCAATGTGTTATGAAACATGGGCGGTCAATTGAGAAAACTGCTTCTCTACCTCAGATATTTGAGTACATCAAGGAATACAGGAGCAGTGTGGACACATCTCAATGAGAAAATGTCTTGACCAGAACACTGATGACCTTGCCAAGTAAAGGATATTAAAGCCTCAGAAATGGGAACATAATTTTATAAAGGTATCACACAAACAATTCACTAAGAATTAACTTTACTGTGTGGTCTACTGTGTGCATTCACAGTTCTGTAGCTGAAGAGGCAATGTAGACAATTGAAGGTACAAAAAACCCACCCAAAAATCAATCCTGACAAAAATTTCCTCTCTTCTTTCAAACCCACATATCTGTTCTCCTCTCTGAAAGTATTTCCCCCAAAAAGTCTCCTTAGCTAGCCTGAATCAGGTGATAATGTACTTGACAGATAGTGAACCTCATTAAACCTACTCCAAGTGTTCCTTGAGCAACCATCACTGCCCAGCTCAGTACAACATCATCCATTCCCAGCAACAGGACCTCAATCTTCTCTTTAACTGCATTTCCACCATGCAACTCTTCTAAATGCATGCAATCTCTTGAAACAAATACCTCTGTACTCACCATAGGATATATCACAAGCAGCAAATACACAAAATGAAAAGCAAAGCAGGTAACATACCAAAAGGATAAGAAGAGATTCAGCCAGGAAAGCAAGGATAGAAAGCAAGTAAACACATCCTTCCCTCCCATCTTAAAATGTAAATGATTAGGCTACTGTTGAGTCTTTTTTAATGAGCATCAGGTAACATGATTCAGCAGAATGAGGATGTTTGTGAGAGGCACTGGTTCAACCTGCAGTGGGCGCTGACCCCTTTCAGTGACTCCCCAGGTGGGAGTGTTGGAACACCAAAGGGAAAATCCAGACAAATTGAAAAAGGAGCATCTGCTAAAAGGGACACTGATAGAGAGGTCAAGAAATGGACCAGGAGAATATCACTGAGTAAAATCCATGAGGCCCACCCAGAAAGCGACTGTTAAAAGACAGCCTCAGCTCCAGTTATACAAAAGGAGTAAAGATGGTTTACCTTGAATCAAGTATTTCAGAAGATAGAAAAATCAATGCAAATAACCACTTAATAGTGTTTGGCCTTTACTAGAAAATGAGGTTGCATTAACATATCAAACATAACTTTAGCACTTGTATAAACAAATCATCTTTAACATGCTGTCAGCTTTTCAGCATTTTCTTCTTCAACTTGTACCGGTAACATGTTAACATAGTGTTACAGTGCCTGCCACATCTACACAGATTGATGAGTTATTTTTTGATTGTTATTTAACATGATCCTTCAGTGAGGTATTCTCAAAGTAAAAGGTTCAGACATTACACAAAACTAAAGAAAAACCTGCAAGGCCATTGGAGAAATAATGTTAGTAAGGACAAAGATGGAATACAGCAAAGTAAAACATCGAGCAGAGGGGCCTCCTGTCCCCACCCATGTGGTCCCTTGTGTAGTTTGTATGAAGACACCTATCCCCAGAGGCTTCATGGAGAAGCCTGTTTAACTCTGCAGATCTTAGGTCAATCAGGCTGCTTTCAAAATGTTCAAATTTTGCTACACCAGGGTCCCTCGCTTTCATCTCATTGAACTGGGATGGTAATTTCAGATGAATTTCTCATTTTGTATTTCAGCACAGATTTGACCCAGGAAAGGGTACTGTGACACTACCTGGCTCAGGAAGCAACAGCCAAAACTGAATATAACAGAAAACCATAACACTTCCTTACTATAAATGCAGTCCTGGTGGCTATTTAATCCCATTACATCTATATTTGATTTTAATATTACTGTATGGCATATAATATTTTTCATTGCCTTTCATTAAAAGGAATCCAAACTAACCTCTCCTGAACTTATGGAAATATGCTAGAGGAAAAAAAGTCAACACATTATGCCATTTATATGCTAGGGAAAAAGGAAAGGAATTGATTTGTCTCTGTTATTAAAGGTACGGGGGTCAAAGTCTAATGAAACAAATGTACTAATATGAGGCAAAATTCTACACTAAGTTCTTTCCTCAGTTCTGAATATTATTTGATTGTCTTATTCAATTAGTACATAGGAAAGATAATATTTCATTAGAATACATTTGTTTATCTAAAATCCTTATCAAAACTTGCAGTGCTTACAAACTTGAAAATCATCACTGGCATAAAACACAGAAGAGTACACTTGAGGAGCTTGCTGAAAAAAGCCACAGTGCCTAGACAGAGGCACTGTAACGTGCTTGTTCCTCTGCTGACCTGAGTGAGGTCAGGCTGGTGAGGCAGGTGGATCTTTGGTCCAATTTGATCGCACTAGTCAGTCGCAGGAGGCCTCCCTAGTTTAAAAATACATAATCTCACTCTCCCACCAATAGCTTAATTCTGTCATTAAACTTAAGGTAACATATTTTTATTCAAGTCACGCAAAAATCAAAAGTGAGTGCTAAGTCACTCACTCTGGGTCAGCCAGTGCATAATGACTTGATTGCATATCAGTGCCTTCACTTCAAACACTGAGTACTCTGCCACATTCTGTGGACTTCTATGCACGAAGACTTTGCTCAACTGCAATTCTCAATTACTGAAGTAGTGTGAAATAAAAATAACCTAGCTCCTACTGAATAACTTGGGAAAATGGCTTAGGTTCTCCAAATTCTGGGAAAGTCAGAGTCCATCTGAACGGCAGAACTATTTTCCCACATGCATTTCTTTCCTTTACGCATTTTAAATAAAATGTTCAATGAGAAAAGTAAGTGACACACCATACATTGATGGAAAATGCAACAATACCACTGAAAGATAAGTTTATGGGGTACTGAGATCCTACTACTACACAGCACAATACTTCCTGAAGTGATAAAGTGCATCTATTATTTGAAATTAGTTAACACATATTCATTGCAGTGAACAAGTGAAGTACAAATAATTATTCCAGACACGAAATATGAAAAAGATGAAGAAACATACTTTTTCACCTGTTATATTTTTGAAGTCTTCACCTGTGGAAACCTAAATGCAATAAATAAGCATGTGAAGCAAACAAAACCCATTCAACTGATTCTTCTCTTAGTCAGTTGTTTTGTTTCACCTTTTCTTACTTTGTGTATAATGATCTGTACTTCAGACTGGCTCCCAGCTCACATATGCCAAATGGAACGCAAGCGTTCTCACTCTGACTGCCCTTCTTCCCCCTCCCCTCAGTATTTTTTTTTAACAGTCTGCCCCTTGTCCCAAATTCATCACAATTTCTGGAGAGGCAAACATCTTGCACCACTTGGATGCTATACACTCTTTCCTTTGCAGACAAAAATAATACCAAAGTCATCCAGTCAAAACACAAACCAACCTTTGGTGTCACTGTGAATTATGTACTTTGAACTGCAGATGTTTGGAAGCACTTATATAAATAGAATTTATCCTTTTTTTCTAAAGTAATAATTTTAAAAGAAATAAAGAAATAAAATAGTTTCTACATAATAATCACTAGAAAAATTTTCCTTTAAATTATGATTTTGTATTAAAGTTTTCTAACTTCTGAGAAAAATTACTTCAAAGTTTTGGCAAACCATCAACAAATGTGTTTGAATGATTATTTATACAATGCCCAGCAGCTTAGAACTACTGGAATTTCAAGAAAAAAAAGTGTTTTTGTAGAGTTTAGGCCTCAGAAACACACGCATCTTTAAAAAGTTATATTCTATTAGCAAGAGAAACACTTCGATCTAAATGCTGCCTTTATTTTTTTTGTTTTTTTGGTAGCAATGCAATGGTGTCTTGTTTCAAAAAGCTACAAAAAGAAATGCATCAAAGTACAAATAAAACATTTTTGTTTTCTTTGTCACTATGAGCCAGCTGCAACCTGCAGCATTAAGGCAGATAATATGCTTTAAGCATGACTAGGTTTCCTCCTACCATTCCTCTCCCTGTCTATTTCTGAACACTTCAAATGCAGCAAAACAAGTTTTCATTTATTTTCGTTTTAATGGTTAAAGGAACTGTAAGTGTACAGTAAAAAATTCAGAAAATTTAGACCATGAAATTTAACTGCTGACACCCTTCATGTGAACCATCCTTACACGTGCAGTGATTCCACAGCACTGAGCAGCACTGATACCCACCCAACTGCATTCTCTACATAGTCTTACTTCCCTGCAATGATGATATTTCAAAGATCAAAACAACTCTGATCTACTTTTCAGTGAATTCAGCACACAAAGACTTTCTTAATCAATGAAACTCATCATAAAAATGTGAAAGAAATAGAGAAAGGAAAAGGTGACGTTCCTGAGCTGTGTGTGACTCACAGGTCATTCAAGCACGGTTCCTGTGCTGGCTGTGCACTGGATGACCACGCCTGTGCTAACAGGGGCTGCTGACAAACACCTGATCTGCAGGAGGAAACAGAAGCAGGAGCTGCTGAAGCCACATAACTGGGTCACCTTCACATTTTCCTGTGTCCACTGCATATAAGTTACCAAACTTACCTCATCTCTAGTTGTTTCTAATCAAAACACAAACCTAGTAACCTGGTGTCAAACATTTATTCATGAGGTTGTACTGGGTCTGAAAGCAAGCAAAAATGCATTCAACTAAACTAAGAGTGTTTTTTTCCTAATTGCCTGTCATATATAAATAAGCAACTTCTGCTTTACATCAAAGTCACATTACTAATTCAATTTTTTAATTTCATGCCTATAAGTCTAATAAATAATGTATAAACTAAGCATGTAAGCAGATGAGTAGTACACAAGTAGGACGCCTGCTCACGCCCCACTGCAGAGTTTCAGAAAGACTAGACACTGTCACAGTACAATGACATTATAATTCACATGTCACTGTTATATTTAAAAGCAAAGGAAACTACCAATACTCCCAAATAATTCAGGAAAGGGAAAACACTAATTTAAATTTTATCGCAAGAGCAGAAGAGCACTCACTAGCCAAGATTATCTTTTAAAAGTATTGTCAAAAAATTAAAGAGTCTCAACTAGCTAAATTCTAAATCACTGAATAAAGGTCTGCAAGTATAGTAACAGTTAGACTAGGATCAGTTTTGCTTTCAATGGACACTTAGTAAGCCCAGCATACTGATACAAGAGATTTCAGAGAAGAAACTTCTGCATAGAAAATAATTCAGAGTAATTAACTTCAACATCTTTAAAGACATTTAAAGAATAAAATTACACAACACCCAAGAGGTTTTGGAATAAATCTGCCATTTAAGCAGAACATGCATTAATATACCTCTTACATGAAAACCAAGACCTAAATACCCTGCTGACTACCTGAAATAATTTCTACCATCGTTAAGGACTAAGGAGTACTGCAAGAAAGGTCACCAAGAAGCAAGTCAAAGCATGCGAATATTAAAGTATTATTCTGATCTTATTTTATTTATGGTCTTAGCGTGCATTTTCCAAATCAATGCAAATCCCACATACTCATTTGCCAGGCAGCTTTGGTCAAGGATTATGTGTTACTAATGGATGGAACACAAATTTCAGAAAGACATAAACTATATTTTTAAATAACTTTAAAAAAGAAATTTACTTCTCGTCCTTTTTTGCTGAAAGGAGGAAGCATAAGTCTTCCCTCTCCAAGTTCCTTAGCTTTTCCCTCCTTCAAATGCAACATCTTTGTTCCCTTCTTTTGCATGGCAGAATGTACATCCAATGTACATTCTAATTCTCAGTTCTTGTCTTGGCCTGAATAAGGTTCACTTCACTACACCACTTCATTTTTTGTCTACATTTTTACTTCACCTTTTTACCATACATATGCTCTTTATTACATGATTTGTCCTTAATTATACTCATAAATAATTATGTTGTAACTTTTCGTAAACACTGACTACTCACTTTTTCCAACACTCAAATCAAATTAGTACATAGCATTTTCTTGTTTTGTGGGATGACAAATTAGCATACAAAGTTTAAGAATCTTAATCAACTAGCAAGATCATGTCAGAACTGGGATTACTACACCCCAAACCTTTGCTTTATTGACCTGACCAAATGACATGGAGCTATTGCTTCATGTGGCCACATGTTGTGCTGGTTCCTCAGAACAGTCAGCACCATTACAACCAAATAGCCTGTGGCCAAGAGACAGCTTGTGTTTGACAAGAAAGCTGACAATTGCTTTTGTTTAAAGCCTTTCCCTCACCCTCACTTCATAATCTGCAGTGCTGGCACTCAAACAATGTATATAGTAGAACAGAGGTAGTGAAAATGTGAAAGCTGCATGAAAAGGAGAAATTTTAGAAATATTTTCCAACTTTTCCAACTAGATCTAGAAATTATGAATCTGATTTGCCAATATAGGCAAGGCACTCAGCTGCAGACTGAGATTATGTTTTTTAGAAATACAACCTTGTTTAATTGAATGTAACCAATATTAGTTGACAAGAAAACAAAATTTGGTAAGCAATCTGTCATTCTAATGAGCTGGTTTTCAAATAATCTTCAATGGATTTTTGTAAAATCCATATGCAAACAAAGCTATTGCTGAAACATTAAGTTGGCATTTACTGCACAAAAGGACAGGAATACTTCTGGTCCATCTTTAAATATCATCACATTTTTCAAGAAAATAGTATCATGGATCACTGTATAGATGGCAGAGTTTTAAAATCTTTTTATTCTGCTATTTATTCTGTTATTGCAGGTGTATCTTGTAGTAGATACTGTCTGTTTATCCTGGTAAATTTTATACTCTCAACTGAGCCATCAGTTGCTTAAGTAGCAATTCTTTAATATTTTCTGGTGCATAATATGTCCACACAAAACTTGTTTGACATGTAATAATAGCTACTTTAAACTAGAGATTATTACAAAATAAAACAACAAGTAGGTAGGTGAAAACACAAACTTCTGTAGGTAAGTCAGCACTTTTCAAATAAATCATCCCAATCTGTAGTATTTGTTCTTTTTCCATGGATTTTTAGGAAACTTGAATAGTGAAGGACGTAACTATGAGAAAGCAATATTAATGGAGTGTTTTAACTAAGTATAAGGGTGAAAATGAAGAAACTAATTACAAATCTTCAAATGTCATTGTGAAAACACTTTCTGTCTCATTAATACAAAGTAATAGCAAATAGAGCTAGGTAACAGAAAATGCATAAATTGTATTCTAGATAGCTTTTATAGGTTTTTTATATGCACTAAAAAGTGGAATGAAAATAATTTTAAAAAATCAATAAATTAATCAGCTTTGCATGAACTTTAAATAAATCATATATAGAATACAAAGGCATCCCGCAAAGAAAGATTCAAGAAAGTAAACCAAAGCTCTGCAAAACTAAAACAAAACCACACATTTAGAAATGATATATTTTTGAGCTTTGGTAATACAGAGAAATGCCTGTATGATTTTGGTATATGAATAAGACTTTGCAAACATGAAATAGCAGTTAAATCTGAAGATACTATCTTTGTAACAAAATTTAGCTTTAGCTTCATCAAGGTGTTTTATAGATATCAGTGTAACTAGATACCCAAATAGATGCACCTTCTCAAGTGGGCTGATTCTGCAGCTTTGAATAACAGTCACCTAAAAGCTTTCAGATATGTTACTGAAAAGCAAGAAATGCTTAAACCTAAAATCAGCTGCCTTTGACCTGTGCAATTACCAACACTGCTCTCATCCCGCAATTCCATTCTTCATGTATAGGGGATAGGACACCCTGAGGGGAGAAAAAAATTAAGAAAAACACAAAGACAGAAGAATGTTATGAGAACATCTAAAAGCAAAGTGATAGGTCTGCTTGCCAAAACAAACAAAACGGGTAAAATGCATGACTACTGCTGAGAAGAGTAGAGATACCATAGAAGACACCATACAAGACATAAGGAGAACATGTAAGGAGAGACACAGCTGCTGGCTGGCCAAACAGTAGAAGGCCAGCTGATGGAATGATTTAGCATAAGGTATTAACCATAATTTTGGTGTTTCTTCCTAAAGGCCGGCACTGGATGCTCTCCTTTTCACAGTGAGTCTTTCAAGACTTGTTTTTCAGACTAAGATTCAGTTGAAGTCCTAACACTTTGATTGTGAATAGAAGCCCAAGCAATGAGGCTGAAAGAATGCCTCTAGATTAAGAAAGAAAAACTTTGTCTTAAAGATGAAGGAATTAAACTCACAGAGAGGCCTGGTGTTCACTCCCATACTGAATACAAGACCACTTTCAGGAAAAAAATAGTGAAAACTATTGTTTCCTAACATTGCTTGGATCTGTAATACCATCTCTGAAATAAGAAAATCCTCACCATGATTCTTACAAGACTTGAAAGAAATTTTATCTATTGGTGAAAAGTCATCTCAAGAGACAATGAGGAGTAAAGTGTTCATAGCCATTCTTTTGACAGAGAGCTTTACACTGTATTTTGGGGTTTCTCTAATCTTTGATAATACTTCTGCAGATAGCAGAGAAAGATGTTACAGCTAATTAAGAAATAAGCAACAGCATAACTGAAAGATGACCAATTACTGATGCAAAAATGTCATTATATATATATAAAAACTTATATTTACATATTTATAGGTAGTAATTAATAAATAATAGGTAATGTTAAAATTGCTCTCTCTCAAAAGATAGTTATCAATTCTGTTATTAACAATATAACATGCACATTCATAAGCATTACTGCATCAATATTTTAGACCAATTAAATACTTTGTAGTTAGACACTTGCATTCTGTATTTCTGATAACAACTCCAGAACTGCAAAAAGTTGTCATACTTGCATGATTTAATATGCTCTTCATCTGTGATAATTTTTATTTTGTTATAGCTACAAGTGTACTTTTTACATAGTCACAGCTTCTTAAGGGCCTTTAAGTATTTCTACGTATTTGTATTGTGTAATTTAAAGAAGCATTTTCAATACAAAAGTAAACTATAAATGAAAATTATGTTTTGTGCTTCATATTTAACAGCAAATCAAAAACATGACTGTAAAGAATGACAACAAAGCATTAACATCAGAACACATTAAAAAGTTCCCTTACTAGAGCATCTTACAATCACAAGCAGACTACATGCAATAGGAAAGCCTGTCCTTCATTTGCAATAGAGGGTAATGGAAGCTAAATTTTTCTTGTGCTCAAGCAACTCAGCTTGAAAAATAATTAACAGTGAATAAACAGAACATGGAAAAGAGGCTAAATCCTAGATACTCACAATCTGAAGCACGAAATAGTAAAGCCATACAACAAACAAATGTAGACATACTTGGTGAACCAGACAAAGATAAGTTACTGCTACTGTGAAATCTCTCTTTCATAAAGAGAATATTGATAGATTTTCTTGTGCCTTTTTTTCTTGTCAGGATCACTATACACTTTAAGGCAGAATATGTAGAATAATTTCATCAAGCCTAAGGACTTGGACAAATTAACTAACAACTTCACAATCAAAAAAAGGGTCATGATATTCAGACCAAGCCAAGAGAGAAAACTGCCATTTTGGTAATTGTTACCTGATTATTTAAAAACAGTTAAAAATCTAGAAAAAATGGAACTAACAAAAACATTTTTAAGTCACAAATTTCTTTTTATTCTGATATTGTAATCATGGTATTACAGGGGTACCTTTTAGTACATACTGCCTGTGTGTCCTGATAAAGGACAAAAAAAGAGGAAGAAATGGAACTAACAAAAAGATCTTTAAGTCCCAAATTTCAGTCCCAATCATCTACAATTCTGTTGAAAATGAATAATCAGCTTGTCATCATCATAGTAATTTTTCCTTATATCCTCTGTTACTGCTAGACTTTAGCTGCCTTACTCATCTCCTCTCTTTACAGCTTAGCACACATGCTGAATCATAAGGATGACTGTGGAGGGTACTGCACTGCTGGAAGAGAGGTCAATATTTCACCTCAGGGACTCTGGAAATAAAAATAAATTAAGTCAACAAAAAGTAGCTCTATTCATTCTTCTTAGCTCCATGTCCCACAACACTCTTAGTCAATTACTGACTTTGTACAACTGGCACAATCAGCAATATAGTTTGCCTGCTATTCTTTGAAGATTTCTCCACTGCACAAATTAAATCCAAACTTTTCATTCTGTGTATTACTTTATTTTCAATTTATGCTACTAGTTTGAAACCTATTTCTCCTTGAAGGAACCACGTTCATTTACATCTTGATGACAGGACAAAAAGTGTGCATATAAAGTAGTCTAATAATTTTCAAAGGAAAAAGTCTGAATACAACCATACTAGAATACTTTTTCCAAGAACATTGATAGCTTTTACTTCCCTATTTATTTTAATAAATCTCATTCTCTTTCTTAAAATTATCTCATTTTTATCCTTAATTTCATGTAATGCACAATTTACATGCTACTTAGCACTTTCTCTGCACCATGGAGTGCTATCGGAGAAAACAAATTGGATTACTTTTTTCATTTAAGCAAACTCAAAGATGCCTCAAACCAGGAATTCACCTAGTGCATTCTGACACAAATGGTATTCAGTCCATAGGTCTTGACTACAGCTAATCTGACAAAAAAACCCAGACAAACAAAACACCCATAACCAAACCAAACCAAACCAAACCAAACCCCTCCCCATTCTGGAAAGGGGTTAATGTGATGTAAGATGCTGAGAACTACTTTTTACTCCAGATCCACCACTTTCTAATTCACACTACTTGCTAATACAGACATAATAAAACACAAAATTGCCACTTATGAACACTGAAGAAGGGTCAAGGTAGAAGGAGCAAGTGAACATGTAGGCCAGGCATATTAGCCTTTTCAGACTCCAGATTAATGATAAAAATGAAACGCAAAATCTTCTTTGTTGATTATCAAAAGAATTCTTATGCAAACTCATCTGCCTATCCAAAATAACAAAGTAATTTTGCATAAAGTTTCCTTAGAAGGTTGACTAAGGAAACCAGCTTTTCATACAAAGCACACAGTTCTGGGTGACTTTCTTTCCAATTTTTAAGAAAATCCAACATTTTATCCGACAAGTAACCAAAGCAAAATCAGATTCAACATTCAGTACCTAGTTGAAACTGTGAAGTGTTAAGTATCATGGAAAACCTACTTAAGGTACCTCTACCAGAGTTCTGGTACCTACAGACCTTATCGCATGCAGAGTTTTGGTACCTATAAACGTTATTGCATGCACAGCGATACTCTTCAGAGGGAAAACTGTTTGAATTCTGCTTTTATAACATTGGAAGTTTCCTCTGTGTGTTACTGCTACTGAAACAGGTGATCAATAAGCATACAAAACATTTTTCCTTTCTTTTGTCCTAGGGTTTTGACATTAAATATTTAAATTAATTCCAGAAATTGGTTTGAAAGTCTAAGCTGTATGAATATAAAGCTTAGCCCATGATAGATGAGTCAAACAGCAATTAATAGAACACGCTTGCATGCAAATTTACTGCCATTTTCAAAGGGGTGAGGAGTTTCTAGGTACTGAAGAGAGGACGAATGTTCAACTGGAAATTCATTAAAGTTTACAATTAAAGATATCAAGCTTGATCATGCCCTCAAATGTATTTTCTGAATTCTGCACAACACACTGTTTGCAGAGGAACAACAGGTGATTTAACAATGCAAACAATGATGTGTCTCCAGGCATCATTCAGTCAAAACCTTATGGCAGCAAAAAGAAGAAATGCAGTATCAATTAAAATTTTGCTTCTAAAGCTCAGAAAGAAAAACCATAATCCCTCTCTTCAAGGAAACACTTCATTAGCATTTACATATTTACTCACACTTAGCATTCATGGACTAAATACAAAAGTTCAGTAAAACAGCTCCTCAGGGTAATTTCCTTCAGATTCTCCTCTCCCTCCATTAATGACCTACCATCTGACCTGCACTTCAAGCTGCAAGAAGTATTAACTCAAAAGATACAGGACCTCATGCAACCAAAGACTCACTGAAGTCTAAACTAAGGAATAAATTGCAAAATACTTGTTTTCACTAATGAAATTCCAACTCCAGTGAAACCAAAGAGTTTCATGCTCTATTAACAGATACCTGCCTACAGAGAAATCACAACCTCTGCTACTTCAGCATGAGAGACAAACTGACACAAGACAGTTTAGGGACACTAGAAACACAGATTTCTTAATGCTTTGAAAACTGTGAATTACATACCCTGATCAAATTAAACAGAGCACTATGGCAAAAGATTAAATAGGTATTATTTTTGGGTGGACATTCTACACAAATCAGAGAACCCATGCAAGAAATCAAGTTTGGCCAGTTTCTTCTCTAGTAAGGTCTCCAGTGAACTAAAGTTCCTACCTCAGAGGCAAAAAATACTTCATGATCTCCTAAATGTAGCCAAATATTTAATGGCATTTTCTCCTGGAAAATATTCATGCTAAAGCCAGCACAAATATACCCAAGGTAGAGAGTCAGAGCACACCTAATCATCTTGGAAAGTAAAGAATTATTATATATTTTCAAACCAGATTTGTTTTTTGAAAAACTAAGTTGCCAAGCAGTGAAGAACCTGCCCTTTTCTGAGATGCAAAAGATTCCTGATGCTCTTCAGCATCATTCATGATAGTTTTACTCCACGTGTCCCAGATACAGCAATCATGGCTTGGTTTGGCGTCTGGGGAGATTCACTTGGTTTATTCTGAGAGGGAGCAAAGAAAACATGGATTTAACCATGTTCAGTATAACATGGACTTCCTAAAACATGAATTTAGTCAAACTTTTATTTAGGTACAGAGGAAATGAAATGCAACATTTTAAAGCACTGTTGCAGTGAAATGCAATCAGACTAAAACTAATATTGCTTATCAAAACCACTGCTCATATAACTTTCCCTTTTTGTGATTTCCCTTCAGGATCCCTTTCACTCAGCATTACCCCCAAAGAAGAGACATCTGTGAGCTTTACCTGAGGACCACTGATGTGAATCCCAATCAAACTGACAACTATTTAATCAACCCCTCTTTCTTTACTCCCCCAGTCACTGTGCAATTGTTAATGTTAAATCTCAAATTATTTTTCTTTTTTAATCTACTCCATATCTTACTCCATATCCCTTTCACTTTCTCTCAGGAATTGGACTAAATTCACAGGGCAAAAAGGGGTATTTTGCAGACAGGTGACCTCTCTCTGTTCAGCCATCCTGCTGGCAAGGAATTTCCCCATGCCCATTCATCAGCTACCTCTCAGAGAAAAGGATGCAAATGAGAACATCATCAACTTGCTGTTGCCTTCCCAAAGGAAACTAGCCATTAGTGAACAAGCATGGTTCTTGGATCCTCAAAGTACAATTAACATTCCCTTTACTTTCACTTTCCTCCTGAAATAAGTTTATGACCAAAATCATCAGTATCCAACAGCAGCTGCCTGGTTCATAAACAGCTATGGATACTGCATCCTACCTCTTTTTTTCCTGTTCCCAAATACGTGTGGCAAATGGAAAAGTAGGGTAAGCACCTTGAGAGAGTAGGTAGGGGGATACTGTCAGATATGCTCCTGCCAGCCAAGAACTTGATTAGCATTCTTAATCAAGAAGTGCCAAAGGGTACAAAAACACAGAGTATAAAACCAGACCTCTAATTAAAAGTACAAAAAACCCATCCCACACCGTGGTTTGGTTTGCAAGGGGATCACCTCTCTCCCAAGAGTCATGAGGCATTGTAACCTGTCACCTGAGTATTCCCCTATTAAGGGTCCAAAATTTGTAAATATTTTTTTTTCTCTTGTTTTTACATTTTGTACAGCTCTTGGATTTACTACCTCAGTAAGACCTGTTCACTCCAGTGCTGAGAATCCCTTAATGCTCTGTAAATCACAGGCAACACAGAGTTCTTCCTTTTACACTACTTGGTGTAAAAGGAAGAAAATTACTTTAGCAGAACAAAAACAAAAAAAGAAAAGCTAGCAAGAAGCTGACTAGCTCTAAGACATTTATCAGTTATTAGTCATTAGTCGAAACTGATAGTGATGGGAAGTTAAGCACAGTGCATCTCGTCATTGTTTTCAATGATGATAAAGTGCTGCCTGCTGCCAAGCAGCGCCTCAAAATGGAGAAGGATTCTTTAACTTGCTTCAGATGAGCAACTGGGTGCCTGCCAATTTTTTACATGAACAGTCATAAGCATGTTCCTGCACAGCAGGATGTGGTCAAACTATTCAAAGCTGTAAAACCAGGTTTGCTTGCCAGTTACGCTATTGCTTCAAGATCAGTGTACTAGAGGTAATACTTTGCCAGCCATGAAACCACTGCTATTCCTTAACAGCAAATTATATATATCTTTAATATTTAAAACTCTGTATAGAAATGACTGTTACCAATTAAAAACCTCCCACATTTACAGAATTAGTTAGGACTGGAAACATATCAAACACACAATTTCCTAATCTCTTAATGAGCTTTAAAAAATCACTTCCTTCAAGCTGTACCAATTAAAAGGTCCCCTTTCTTGTCTAAACCAGAAGAAAAGTAATTGTAATGGCTTACTTGAGTCTTTGGCTGCCAACACTGTAATGATATTAACATTCCTGTCCACAAGGTGTGATGTGGCTGATAGATTGCTGAGACACTGTACTGCATTGCCTCCTGCTGGAAACCACTTCTTTAGAGTATTTTATGAGGATCACACAATGTGACTATGCCATATGGAATCTCTACTAAGTGTCTGTCACTCACTGGATTACTCAAGCAAGAGAGATTTCTCAAGAAAGGTAAAACTGCATTATGATCAACTGGACAAACAACTTTTTTCCTTGAATGAGTTAAGACAAAACTGAATGTTACAGACAAGAAAATGATGTTTTATTTCTTTCAGAGGATCAGTCATAAAACACACTGTAGATCCTCAGTATCACACAATATCTGTTCACTAACAAACATATCTTAGCAAATACAACCAAACTGTTGAGTTTGTTTTTTTAAGGGGGTTGATACAGAAGATGGATGACAATGTTTAGCCATGCTTTAGTTGTTTGTTTATTATTCACTTGAAAATACATACTAAAAGTAGTATCAAATATTTGAGTTTATACCATTTCATTTGTTTTCACACATACAAAAAGTAGTTTGCATATTTGCTCAGCAATCTAGTGAAAGATCTGAGATTACATACACTTGCACAGCTCAATACAGAGAGAGAAGTGCCTCAATCTGCTTCCTAGTAAGAAGCAATGCTCACGCTGGAAAACTCAAAAAATACACAGAGGTTCTTGGATGTTACAGCTAGAAAAAACATTTTTATGGCCTTTCCAAGACATGGATAGTGCTCTTGATTTTTGAAGAATAAAAATCATGTAAAATCTAAACAGAAGAATCACAACAAGCTAATCATTGAGTATGCTGCAATTGCAGTCCAACTAAATGCAGCTCAGTAGCATAGCTACCAAAAAAAGCATGATGAAACTGAATTTAAAAGACTAGCTGGAAGTAGTCTGTATTTACCTGGTCATAGGAAATGCATAGTTTAAAGAATGTCCATTCTCTATAAATGTAATTTATTCTCACTTGAAATCAAAGCAATGTGTTTAAGCTGTGAAAGTTTGCACATAATTGTTTCTTACTCAGAAAAATCAGAAATCCCATGAGTTAACCCCCAAAGCTAGACACTACATAGGCTTGCTGTGCTCAATTGCCAAATGCCAGGCTATCATGAAGGAAATCACAGCAAAAAGCAATAGATGCAGCTTCACTAAACACAGTCAGCCCAGACTCTTGTTGTTATTGTGTAGGCAGCTGTCTATCATATGGAACCAGCTCTGGTGGTCACTCAAATGACATTGCTGTCTCCAGCACCATACAACAGCAACCAGGAACAAAGCAACACCATGTCTCATGAAACATTCCACCTCCGTTGCCCAGTGACCCCTGAACTTTACAAATGCATTTTCCAGAGGACAGACATAGCATGCCAATGGTTTACTCTATTTCTGCTTCTTCTCAATCTGCTCTCAATTCCCCCCTTCATATTTGACATCACTTCCACAAAAAGAAACAGATTTTAACTTGCATTGTTATGAATGCCTGAGGCAACCCCAGATCTAACTTCCAATAATTTGCATTTGTTATGCTAAGCATATACATCCCCTGAATTATATCTAGTCCCTTTGTGGTCTAATGTAGAATCCCTCTCCTATTGTTCTTGCTGTTAGCACTGTAATAACTACTGCTATTGCAATGTTAACAAAAGACTACTAATAATTCAAGTATGGTATGAATTCCCAAGGAATCATCAAGTGAGAAACACAGGTTGAAAAGGTAGCTTCAATTCCAAGGACCTATTTTCTAGATTCAACAGTAACAGCTGTAAAAGCATCACATATTTGAAAACACATAATGAACAGTTTTATTAACAATTCATTTAAAACAACAATGGTGCTATAAATGGCCAGTGGTAACATAGCACTACAGCTTAATACCAAATATTTACATCTTCATTTTGTGAGGATTTATTATTCTATTAATTTGTTTTTTCAGCTGCAGTATCTAGTTAACATTACCTGTGCTTTTTGCTGATATGGCTAAAGATGGCTTTGCTAGTGCTGACACCTGAGCCATTACAATCCAAAATTATTATCTTTATTAATTTTCAAGCTGATTACTTGGAAAATTTTACTCCTTAAACTGGCAGCTTAAAATCAATTAAATTAAAATGTGTATTAAAATGCCTGACAATGAAATTCTTCTGACATTGATAGAAGTTTCATGGTCCAAGTATGCCTGAAAGAACCAAAGAACCAAAAACTGAAATAATGAAAACAAAAATATCAAGATCAGCAAAAGAGATCCTTCTCTTCCTCCCTGTTACAAGATGTTCACTTTTTGAATACCCTGTGCAAGAAGAAAGAACATAAACTTTTGGAAGGGTTTTTGGATGATTCCCAGTAGCTGTGCTGGGAAACATCCCAGCAATATTATTATAAAAAGAAAAAAATAGACTCAGAAAGTAAAATACCACCAATAATACATTAAGATTTTTTGCAATACATACTCTTGACAGACACAAAAAATATTCTAAGCACCAGGCAGATGGGGCTTTCAAGGTTAAAGTAGGAGAGAATGTAAAAAATGAGTGAAAAAGCATGAAAATTACAGTGTTTGTAGAGGGGGGACTTTTATCAGAGGACTTCTCAATAGAACATAAATTCAATTAACATTATTGATATCATTAAAGATCACGAACCTGACTTTAAATTAGTTACATGTGGGCCAACTTTGGTTACTTACATTAAAAATCAAAATTTCCAATATTGGAAGAGTCAGATTAAATTTGTTGCCTGGCATAAGGGCTTCATCCAGTCTAAGATCTTTTCTCAGGAGATATATTCCCTACTTGGTCTGTTCCTCCTTACAACTCTTTCCTATTGAGTTAAAAATCCATTAAAAAATGGTCGGTAAAAAAACTAAACTCAAACCAAAGAAATGACAGAAAAAGTCTTCCATGAGATGAAAAATGCAAGGCAACTCTCTTTATGATGAAGAGAATGAAGACAATTACTGTCAAAATAGGAAATTGCAGGAAATGAGTGATCTGAGCAGAAAAAAGAACCCAAGTTCTTTCAAATCATGTAGTAGATGGGTAAGACTCTGAGAGTCAAGGACCACATGCTGATTTTTATCTCCTGCATTCGAAGCAACAAAGGGAGGAATTGCTGGCATTGTTGCATGTGGTACTGTTACCTTCCTTTAATGTATATTTTTGCTACTTACAAACCTTTATAAATTCTTCTGTCCCAGTTAACTGTCATCCAATGCATTTTACCAATACAGCACACTTCAAAACTAAGCCCTAAATAGCTTAGATTGGTCAACTCACTGAAAACCATTTTGTTTTAGAAAGAAGACAGAGAGTAATGAAGTGCAAAAAATGCAAACGTAACTTTTCTCAGGAAACACAGTGATGCCATTTTAATGGACACTACTACCATGAAGAAAAAGTTGATTAGTAATCAGACATTTACTACAAGGGCTCTCCTTTGAGATTTTCAAGAGAGAAAAGTAAACAAAATAGTTTTCTTCCCCAAAAGTAAACCAACCCCTGCCCCCATCCAAGAAAAAAAAAAACAAATAAAGAAATTTTCTACTGAGTGATAATATACTTGTAGAGACTTACTTGAGATAAAGCAGCATCCCGTTGCTCTATTACTGCATTCATTTCCTCAGCTATTATTTTCTTTTTACGTTCTTTGGTCCTGTGTATTCGGTTCAGAATTATAGCTCCATTCTTCAGTATATCTATCCCTGTGTCTGCATTGTTTATTCTGTTCAGTAATTCCTGTAATGTCTACCAACAGCATTATATGTTAGTCAGACATGAAGTTTTAATATATTTTATTTAATATAGGGTTTTAATTAATAGGCACATGTGAATTGTAAATTGACTGAGTGAAGTTATTGAATTTTCATATTGCAGCAAAGATGTACATTATTAGTGTGTCAATTCTTCTTTTTCCCACATCTTAGTTCTTGAAACCCACTCAATTGAACTTAAGCCTCTAAGATATAAGACTGACATCAAGAAATCTCCTCAGAGAATGGCTTACCATGTCATTTTCTTCAGGGTTAATATTTTCTAGCCTAGAAAAAAGGGACACAGAAAGCCTGATCAGTAGCATTTCCTTAGTGCAGCAAAATGAGTTCGCTTTTTAAATCTTTAGAACCTCAAGTAATTTCATTCTACTAGTCTTTAGAGTCAACCATGACACTGAACATATTAAAGTGCCACCTGCTCGACTCCATCTTTCAATAATGCTCCATATCTTCAGCACTGACTTCAGACTGTTAAGTTATTAATGTTTACTGCTATATATGACTACAAGGATCAATTGTTCATATGTGCTTAGATGAAAAAAGTTCCCCAGTGATAGAAATGACTGATGCTTTTATTTTATTTATTTCTGGGCTTACAACTTTTACATGCTGGCGTTTTTTTTTTGTTTTTATTGCACCCCAAATGAAACAGAACATGGCTTTGTTGATAGGGTTTTTTTTTCATTTTTAAGGAATTCTTTTTCCACCTCTTTCTTTCAAAATGAGGGAAAAATCCCAAACCAGTTGAAGTAACTTTAAAAATATTTTGATTTTATATCTTGCATAAAATAGGAAGCTAAGCCAATTCTCTGCAAGGCCCCTATTTAATTCTGGAACAAACCTGCCTGCACTTTCCTCCCTTTCTATTTCAACAGAACATATATTGACCTGTCAAATACAAAGATGATACGAGGAATTTAGTCATACAGCATTGAATACTGGCTGTGTAAAAGTAGTAAGTGATAGTACAAAAATCTAATAAATGGGATAGTACACATTTTATTTTATCTAAGGTTAGTTAAATGGACAAAGATCTCTCTTCCGGAAAAATGAGCATATTAAAGTTACCTTACCACTCCACTGCTACTTACTTAATGGTGACTTCTACTAAAAGTAGCCTATGATATTTTCAGACAGATATAGTACCATTAAACATCTTCTACACAGCAACACTTCAGCAGTGCTGTGGCAGGCACTGCTCCAAAGCCATGATTTTAGCTAAAACACATTATAGAACACTTGACAGCATGTTACCACATTTTCCATTAGTTTTTGCAGATAACAGTACATAAGGCATAGTAAATCAACCAGTATAAAAATTTTTAAATTAAAAAGAAATATTTCAGAATATACTATCAGTGTATATTTCAGAATATACTATCACTGTTATATTTATATGGCATTCACAAGCAGGAACTACTCCAACATATTCAGTCAGCACCAGAACTAAACAAAATAAAGTAAAAGCTAAGCTTTGCTGTGTTTGACTTTATTAATAAAGTAACACAAACAATAAAATAACAAACATAATAGTATTAATTATTATATTATTATAATAAATTCTCAGAGCTAGATCCTTGGTCCAGCTTTAAGGTCCTACTTTAAGATCCTGTTTAAGATCCTGCTTTAGGTTTTTACATTGTTCTAAGTGCCACTTCATGTGGGACTTAAAAATGGATCTCCAGCTAGTTTGTATTCACAATGAAAAGAACAGTATTTGTCAAAGTAAATTGGCAGGACTGACCCAGCTTCTCCAGAGGACTTCTACACTGCTAAAAGTGTGGGTCAACAAAACCACCCAGCCAACCAACAGGCTGGGTAAGCAAGATACCTTAGGGAGAAATGGGAGTGGAAAAAAGAACATGAACTTCTGCCATAAGCATACCTTCAGCATATAACTGCCACAAGGGGTCTATCTGCAGGTATACAAACATCTCCTTAGGTGACAATATGTTTTAAAAAGTAGCATCCAGAGCTGTGTATTTGCCCTGCTAAGTCTCCCTGTGCTGTGCATAGACAATGAATGAAAACATTATGATTTTAAACAGCAGTAATCAAGGATTCCTCCTCTCCCACTTCTAAACATATTCTGATAACATAACCCCTAGAGCCAACAGGGCTGAAAGAATTTTACATTGAATTTTACATTATTTAACTGTTGTTACAGTTAAATAATGACAATAGAACTGCTCCAGCTGCTAATTTAAAGAAAGAATTAAAGCACTTGATAAAGGTTGGCAGGCTGTTCAATATTCCACTCTTGTAAAGTTCTCTGATTGGAGTAAGTCCAAAGCAGATGGGAAGAGTGACTTGTGCTCTAAAACTTGATGAGTGTGGCACAAGTAGCCAATGTTCTTTATAAAAACCCCAAATCTCTATGTGCTCCACATCTCAGACAGGGAACTTGACCTTTTGAACAACCACCATAAGGAAGGAAGAAACTATTAAGGGTGGTAGTTAGAAAAGAAAGCTGATATTCTCCACAGGGAAATCTCTTAAACCAGTTCTGAGACTGTGAATGGCATCAGGGTATCAGACCTCTCTATAGAGCATGGGAAAGAACACCCAAGTGGATGACAGCTAGTACAACTGCTGTTCTCTAAATGATAGCAATAAAATGTAATAGCTTGGCTTCAAACTATCAGTCAAGGGAGTTACTGATTCTCCTGGGAACAAGTACTACTTTGGCATTACCAGTGTTTCCAGTGCCTTCTGCAATGACACCTTTTTGAGGTAGGTACTGTGCATGTTCTCTGAGAAATGTAGTTTCCTCTCTTTTCTCATACTTTTGCTTAGAACTAAGTCAGTTTTCAAGACAAGTGAAGGTGTTTTGAGGGATTCATGTGTGTCAAGAACTGCCACTCATGTGTCTATGGATTCCACTGCAGAGAAAGCAGCAATATGCCAGAAACCCGAGTCATTGACCAAGTTTGTTGACCAGAATAATTAATTTTCTGCACTACTTGAGAGCTTTAAGATCAAAGATCTTGAGTTTATGCTAACTGTTTATATACAGGATTATGTGATGTTTGAAGCCATACAAAACTTTCTTTACTCTTGGAACATACAAGACTACTCTATTAACTTGTAAATTCTACAGAGTAATGGTGGACAAACTATGTGCAGATTATTGAAATTAATTTAGATAATATTGTCTGGCCTGAACTATAACAATACCCAAAAGAAGATGACTGGTTCTCTGCCTGAAAGAGGAGTGTTCTTAGTAGAATCAATTAATTAAAACATCATTGCCTGTCATTTAGTAAACTAATAACTGCACCTTTTCAGTCTCCTGCCATGGAAAGCTTGTTTCTTTGTATTTCTCTGGCAGAAAAGTAAGAGAAATTTCTCAGCCACTCTAGTCTTTGTGGGACTAACAAATATGATCACCAAGATCATCACAAATCAGATGGCCAAGGATTGTATGGAGAAGCAAACTGTAGCTTCAAAGCTGCCTATATCCCAAGGGAGAAAGAAACTACTCTTTATAATTTTCCCCTGACTTAGTTCTGTTTAACATACGATTGCCTATTTCTGTTGAGTTAAAATGGCATACATAAAAATCTATGAACTATTAATTGTACCCTTACTACCTCACAAACTGCTCCTACACTAAAGATAGGGAAAAAAACCCATATATTTTTACTGTGTCACCCATATAATTAGTAGAAATTTTGCTGAAGGAAATGCCTGGTGGGCTTAAAGGCTTGATTGATTTCCTATATGGTGCATCTTTTGACTGACATTCTGGTACTCTGTGTCAAAAGATCCCTATAAAATGTCACATTCATCTTATTTCTCCCTCAATAAATCAATACTGAAGCTTTTGATTATATTTTTAATTTTTGTGATCAAAATTATTCACCTTCTCTCAGTCTCCAGAGAAAAACAGGGTTTTATAAAACAGCAAACAAATGAACCAATAACACAGTAAGACTAGCCCTAGTTTATTTTATTGCACGGATAATAATGTGCTAAGTTTTCCTATAACCACTGTTGAGCAGCTTATGACTGTCACAGAGTGACACAACAGCCTTTTTACATGGTGCAGGAAATGTATACTTACTCTTTGAGAGACTCTTCTAAATGCTGGACTCGCAGAAATGCTTCATCTCTCTCTTCATTGGCTAACCTAAGCCTTGCCATGACAGCCTCATCACGTTCCCGTTGAGCAGAATAAACTTCTTCCACCAGAGCTGCAAAAGTGTGTTCAACAAACAAGTTTGACAGGGAAAAGCACTATTAGATGCACTTATGTTGGCCTTTGCCACCCCCTCCTAAAATCAACACTTCTCCAATGACCTTGGATTATTCTGCATAAAGTCTATGTTGCTTCTTAGACACAACACTAAATTGCTGTTAATTGTTACACTCAATACTTTAAGGTATTAAATAAAGCTATGTGTTTTCAAATTCACCCCTATATAAAATCTAACAGGGAAAGAAAGTGATTTGCTGGGCATTCTGAATACTTGCTTAATGGAAAAGTAATTGTAAAGCTCAGAATCATATAAGACACTAGCAAGTTTCTTCTAGGACACAGAGTTAAAAGTAATCATACATTAAAACTATTACCATCAGACTGCTTCCTATCAGGGTGGCACAGTGATATTAAAAATTCTAATATTTTTATAGTCTGTCTCTGGTATCACAAGAGTGGCACAGCTGGCATCTCTCCTCTGCCAAGCCTTTACTTTATTGTGTAATATACTGTTATATTATCTGTTACAGCATACATGGACCTTGGAGCATTAGGTACCAATAAACTAAGATTTACTGTCTATCCTTAGGAGCAAACTAACACCTTCAAGTCATTCCTCATCCTGAGCTTACATTTTCTCCCTGCCTCTCCCCTGTCAATATGTCTAACACCATCTCTGGCACACTGCCAGAATCCTTACCCCGACCCTGCCTCCACTAAAATCTTTATTCATACTTTCATCATTTCCCTCTGCAATACTGCAAATCTCTCCTCACAGTCATCATAAAACCATGCATTCAAAATGTCTAGGGACTTTCAGGATGCTGTATGACTGCTGTCAGTCCAAGACAGAGTTCTATATTCTCTCTCACTGGAACCTCAAAATCTCAACTGAGATCTGTAGGTTCCTGAATTCTCCATTCTCCTTGGCCCTTCTAGTCTGTCAAACTGGGGCATAGCCATAGTCTCCTAACATAGTGTTTTTCAAATTTTGATGTTTCTTTCTCAAGAATTTTCTCTATTAAGGCATTGCTGCTGGGCTTCCTTACTCCTTCAGAACTATCTGCTCTTCCCTCAACCACTGCTTAAGTCATTACGATCTCAAAGAAAGGCTTCCTCCCTCTTTACTTCCTCCTTTTTACTAAAAGTCTAGAGCTTTTGTCCCTCCATTCTTACCTAAATTGAGATCAACTTTTTTGCCTTTTGTTATTTTACTCTTACTTCACCTCTGTACATATTGCACAAAAAACTTCATAGTGGAATACATAATGAAACATGATATTTGTCCTCACAGAATGAAACAACAGAAACACAGTAGCACATTTTTGTAGCAACTATATTACTGGCACAAAATACATTTTATCAGTACCAAGAAAAAAGGAATCTTCTTGTCCTCAAGCTGGGGAGAAGACTGTCACTGAGGAGTAAGGAAGCATTTTTTGCAGGCCTAGCAAAATGTTGCAGGCTAACAGCCCATTACACAAAATCAGACAGGGAAAGGCTAAATGTTAATTGTGAAAGTCCAGTCCTTCCCCTCACAAAAAGTTTGCAGAGGAGCCACAAGCCTAGTCATCAGGTCAGAGCTATAACATTTGTGTCCCAACAACACCACCAAAAGAAATTCAGCACTGGAAGCACAGATTTTGAAATGCATGCAAAAATTAACAAACACTGATTAAATTCTCTTTAATCCAGAAGAATAGTGGTTTTTTTTTTCCTTGAAGATCTATTTCCCCTGTTTGCAACAAGAAAACGTTGCTTGATGTGGAATGGAAAAACTAAGGACTAAGGCAGCTGTAACACTGCGTTTGCACTGGCTGGTATCCAGCAATAAGTTTGCAGCACTTGCAGAGAATGCATCTGATATCTGCAAAGGTAGGCGGCTCAGCAAGGACAAGAAAAAACCATAGGAGGTAACCTAGACTGCGCATTTCAGCTCACCAGACTTCCACTTCAGTTGCTGAGATCTGTGATGGCAGGGAAACTAGTGCCAGAGCAATGACTGCCTGGGTAAACTACAGTGCAACTGCTATGTCCTGACTGGATCTGGAATACACAGGCAGCTTGATTCTGTATGGTAATTATTACCTATCAGTACCTAAATATATTTGCTTGCTATGGCTTCTCCAGAAAATTATGTCAGTTTATCTAGCACCATAACAGAGACACTTCACAGAGAACCCTTTCCATAAAGCTGCAAGTGGAAACACTATGCAATTTTCACCTTGAAAACAACTGCTGCAATGAATTGAAAATTGTCTAAAATAACTGAAGATTTGGCACTTATTACTATTCTGAGGTTAATTATTTTCTAGTTTAGCTAACTTCTTTCTGGCCTGTTCAAGTGCACCACTTCTGTCAGACCTTAGAACACCCTCACCTCAGCATGAAACCCCACAGTTTGTTGACTCCTGCAATGGATCTTGAATGTACATGCACACATAGAGCGACTGTCTTTTGGCATATCTCAGTCCCTCTCTGCATAAATATGGCCAGTGGTAATAATGACTACACAGGCTTTTAAAAAACATATTTTTTCTTCTTTGTCATTAAACCAAAGTAATGTACATGTAACAGTATGAAGCATTCAGAAAAAGATATTTTTCAAGTTATTTAAGCATGCAGCTTATCTGAAATCTTACCACCCCTGACAGCAGCTCAGATGCTAATTGCCTTTGAACAGGCAAGTCTATTACAAACCACTGTCTTTTAACCAGCAGCTATGAAAAGTAACTTTATTGAGCAATTCTTTCTTCTTGTTTTCTTATCCTTCCACTAAAGTAAAGCATTGGTGTAAATATCCCACAGACCAGATCCCCAAACTGCATTAAAATTCTATATAATTCATGTAAATTATATATATATATATATATATAAATAAAAATTCATGTCACTTCTATGTCATTCTATATCAATTAAAAGTGTCTGGTTTTTAGTTCTGTTTCTTAAAAGTAATATTGCAAGTTCAATACTAAAACAGATTAGGGAAAATGCAGAAAACCATGTAAGATGCTTGCATAGTAATCTAAGTTTAAAAACAAAAGATACTTAGATACATGGCATATTAATACAACATAGCAATACTGACACTTCCAAAAGAGGTTACTTATTTGAAAAATATTTAAAGACCTCATCTAGCTCATTTTAATGGTCTATGGATGACTAAGTCACCTGATCTCTTCACCAGCCAAAGCTGAATTTAGGTTTGATTTTTTTTTACCCAGTGGCTATACATTTCTGACTCCTATCTAACATTTTTTTAATTCCTTTTTTCCTACTCTAGGGAATATTATCACAGTCACATGATTGCAGGTAGTCTGAATATTCCCCATTCACACTGAGCTATGGATGAGTCACCAAGTAGAAGTTCAGGACCGTAAGGACCACAGCATGCTTGAAATAAGTGAAATGCATACACATTTAGGTCTCAATGCAGCAGCAAAGCAAAACATTTTGTGCCATATCTAGGAAAACAAGTGATGTATAAGCTGTCCAGTTAGAGTCTATGAAAGAGTGACATGACATTCCTTCATGTTAGAAAGAGTAAAAATTATCCAGATTATCATCCCTATGCTTCTTTAAAATGTGAGGTGAAAAATTACTAATATCAAGTCATGCTTCTAAATTCCATTCAAGATATGACATATCCAGCAAAATACTAACTCCATACTGCTACACTGACTAGGTGCCTGACCCAAAGGAAAAACAGGTCCAGCTACTTTTTCACCAACTGCTCTGGTCACCATTATAAGGTTTTCCTTGGAGACCTTCTAGTGGCATACCAACCACCCCTATCCTTTCCGTCTTGAGGCCTGACCAAGAAGAAACACAAATTTGTACAGAATTCATATTTCAGGTAAGAAAATGACACACAGAAATGCAGTATGAATAGTCTAGTATTAAGCTAAAATTAATTGTATCATTTACTAATTCATATATAAATATATAATGGCATTCAAGAGTTAAAATATTTAAATCCCAGAGAACTGAATATTAAAACAAAAGGATTATTTTCCCATGCTTGCAAATATTGTAGTTTATAAAAGTACAGCACTTTTAGTTTAGTTGTATAAACTTTATTTTTTTTAATATTTTAATAACATCTTTCTCCTTGTAACTAAAACCCCTGCACACTCTAAAAGAGCTCTTTATTTTAAAAGAATCATTATGCTAAACTCATCAATTCTAAAACATTTTTAGTTTTTAGTAAAGAAAACAATTGTAAACAGAGAGCTTTTGTAAGGTAGATAGCTATTACAAAGTTCACTTAGAAAATCAATATAGCATTTTAGCTGGAATTTGCTCATTAAACACCCACAGCTCTAATGCAAATTATGATGGAATGAATAAAGCAAATACATATGCTTCTTTCTTTTTATTAAATGTAAAATCTACTGTTAATTGCATCTGGTATGTCATATAAACTTTTCTCCTTAACTATTAAATGGAAGCTTTTACAAAAGTCATTAGAGATTCTCTTTCTTTGACTTGTATAAATTTCAATATTTGTTCAGTAAAGGTTCACAGCAGTTAAATTACATTAACAAATATTATTAGCTACTATGTAAGCCAACTAAGTAAAATACTTATATTGCAGGTAAAACAAATCAATGGGTGTTTACAATAATATTTGGATATGTCCATTTTTAAACAAGCTTATCAAATCTCATGTAATTCTTAGTCAAATGAGAGAGACTCAAAGTAGATTTTTTTATCCCAAATACTCAAATTTGTTTAGTAAGCTAATTGTTTTCTAATATGGGCAAAAGTAAATATGAAGAAGATGAACCATACCAAGTATGAGTTTACTGAGTCAAAGCAGTGTACATATTTTCTTAGTTGAACCTGATTCTTTTGGCAAACTTATCTCCTATACTTTTTAAACCACCTTTAAAACAGCACTACTGAGAAGGTGTGCTGGAAATCATTCTAGTTTAAACAGTGTTTCATGATTTTCCAAACATGGAACTTTGGGGGAAGCAAGGAAAGCACAAGTCCCAGGATAAAAGTCTGTTTGCTTATTTCCTAGAGGTCATCAGTGTAAATAAAATAAACTGAGTAAGAGAGGCAAAAGAGGAAAATGTTGGGACTAAAACCAGAAATCACTTATTTATGGCAGCAGAAATCACTTTTTAAAATTACTCATTAAAAAAAGTAAAATTAGAATACAGGCCAAGTCTTCTAAAGAAAATATGAGATCACTATACACAGTGCTACTGTATTTCAGAAGATACAGTAAATATTATTACACTACAATAACTGGTTTTCAATATAAGTAAGTTTTACATATATATTAAATTTTATTTGACTGTATGGATATATGCTTGTTCTCCTTGCAGAAATACAAACCTGTATGTATTTTTCATCCACTCAAATTAGAAATCAAAATCCTCTGAGATTTCCTTCTATTAAATTTAATGACTGTGCTCACAACTTCTAAATAAGTCAATCTTATCATAGCCAAATAAAGAAAAAAAACCCTGTATTGCCATGAAAGCCTTTAAAATGTGTCATTAATTGGTCTCTGCTTATACATGTTACAAAATGAAGATAATCCCCAGAAATGTTCAAATTCTAAAGCACTTACAGAGTTCTTATTCAGGTTAATGGCAAACTATCAGGAACTCCAGGGCTCACTGTCAACTTAAAAATAGTGTTGACATGTTCTATTACGAAACAGACAACTTAAGTTTCTAGCTCTTTTTGAAAGCTACCATTCATTTACTTTCAGTTATGATGTACAACTGAAAAACTAGAAGTAAAATAGTAATAAGAAGATCATAGGAAAAATACTTAAGGGTTTTCACTAGTCCATACCAGGAGTTATAGACTAAAAGTAATTTACACCTAAATGTGACTTTATAGATAAAGCAATCTGAACAAACACTGATAGAACACACTGACTTCTTTATTGCTTTGTGTTTGTTGTATGTATTTAGTGCATTGCATTCATCTGCTCCTACATTTCCAATACTATAAAAAGAGTGTTCTTAATAAAAGGCTAAAGTTGTTTAGTGGCAGCTCTGCATAGGGTTTTCTTTATGTACTCAGATCACAATTCAATAAAAAAAAATAAAGTGGAAAAGAATAGGAGAGAGTATTATACACAGACCCCAAGGCAGTTCTTGTGAAAGCCAATCCCTGTACAATACTTAAGCCTCTGCCTCTAACACACTAAACACAGCTGACTTCAAAATTCAAACCATAATGCTGTTAAACTTTTTTCTTCAGTAATTGCTGATGCCTGAATATTTACTTTTAGGCGGAAAATATAAACATTGCATTAAAGTTTGCAAGTTATAATTTGTCACATTAAAGGAAAGTTTTGTAGCACCCCAAGAAGTAGATAATTTGCAGACCTTTTTATTCCTGAATAAAACCCAATTCTTTATGCTCACCTAGCACTTGTGTGGAAGAAAGGACAGACTAGTCATAAAAAATGCAGAAGAAACTGGCTTGCTTTTTTACATACAATTTCCACAGATAAATAGCTTAGTAATTGACATTTTAATCTATGCCAGCTCATCATATATTGTACTTCAAAGAGCTGTATGCAACTTTTTCACAATCAACAATTCTGACAATCTGAAGGTAAAATCATATTATTTCAAATTAAGCTGTTAAAAATTAAGCCAAGAATTTCCCAGTCATGATGCCCCCACCTTGTGTTTTTTTTCTGTTCTTTAGATGGATTGTCTACCTTCCCATACAGAAGATTCAGATCATGCAGCTATTTTCAAAATTGTGTTATTTATCAGGAAATATTTTGAAAATATATTCAGGAAATAGTATTCATAATGAAGCATTTAATAGGACAAACCCCCTAAGAGTTATACAGACTAATTATGTAAATAAATTATGCACAGAAAACTGGTTTAGGGAAGTATATGCATTACCTTCTTAAACTGTAAAATATCATCCATATTTAGGTTTATAAACATGAGAGTTGGGAACTACTGAGTTCTCTTGGCTAAAGCCCAATATTGGCCTTATTTCAGTTTAATTGGAAGAGGATCTTGAATTCATCTTCTCCATGAGATATCAGGAACCTGGATTTCTGTTTGTACCAAAGGTTAATAAGAAATGTGTCTGCAAAAGTCAAACAGCATTAAATACCAAAAACTGATTATTATTCTGCAGGAGTTGTTCTGTCATTCATAATCTCTCCATGCTCCAACCTTCCACAGCTAATCTTTAATGGATGACATGCAGGAAAGAAAAATAACATCTAAAAAGGGACTCTAAAGTGAGCTTGGAAGAAATGGAAAATACTTTTCTTCTGTGCTGAAAGTTATTGCCACCCAAAGTTTATTACTGGCAAGATTACTTATTTCCTCTCACTTTATGGATATTAAATCAAATTAACTCTAAGCTAACAGCCACTTGGATATTTGTTTTTACTTTTGCTATTAAATCTATTGCATATGCATATCCAGTAATTATTTTTCAAGTTAATTTAGAAAACTTCAAATAATGTTCATGAATATTTCCACACCATATTCAAGAATTCCAAAATACCATGAATGTATATTCACAACATTTTCATAAAAACAGATCCGAAATAGGGACTTCATTGTAGGAATATTGCCCTAGTTTCCAAGAGACTGAAAGTTGTATGATATATACCACCATGTTAGAAGCATTGCTTTCCTCTTTTTCCACACTGTATTTCCTATCATTACCTTGGTCTTTCAGAGAGCATCTACAGTTCTCAGGCAATAAAAATGGTGTGAAATCCCTAACAGGGCTGGACTCAACCTTGCTGAGCTGATGTTGATTTAAGAAAGTATTAAATTTTGGTGACATTATTATTAAGATACTGGCATAAAAAAAACCCCAACTCATGGAATAGCTGTTGCTACAGAAAGATTTAAGCATAAGTATTTTTATTTTATTTTGTTCAGAATTATTCTTAGTCTCAATATATACTCTGATAGCAACAAAAATATTCCAAGAGCTCTGTTTCTGATGCCAACTATCTTATCTTGCTGCAGTAATGGCACTGTGAGAACAGGGCTTTGATATTTTTTCCAGTCTATTACCACTATGCTCTATAACTCTCCCTTACACTCTACCAGCTCCTTCCTCTATAAGTTCATATATATATCCCCTGCTTAATTCTTCCATTAGGAAAAAATGAAGTCACTTACTACATCCATCCAAAGTGAGATCTGATCTTTCAGCTCCGTTTTTTGAAGACTCACTCCTTTGCAATGCCTCCATCTTGATTTTTCAGTCTGTCCTCGGAAGATGTATGCTCCTTCCCCTTTTCACTCCCACAGGAGACACCCATTCTCTTTTCTGCTTAACATATGAAAGTTCTGCACACCCAACTTTCAGATCTGGCTATTCTTCATACCCGCTTCCTACGTGGTGTTCCCTTTTTTGCTTACACTATCCTGGTGTCTGTTCTTTTATGATGTCTGCTTCCCTGGCTTTTCCAGATGTTGCCTCCACCTCTGTTCTTCTTCATGAGAGGGAGTGAAACCAACAGTAGCTTCTGACATCGGGTCAGAATGACACAAAATCCAACAGAAGAATAATGAATAAGCTACAGGAACCTGTGGTTACTATGTCCACCAGAAACAATAGTCTCTAATGCCTAAAGTCTAAAATCAAAACTTTAAATTCTCTAATTTTCTTTAGCCATAACTAGCTGACATAGAGATAGGGATCCAAGGAAGTTTTAAAATATGTTTTCAAGGCTAGCTAACAAAATTTAAAAATTAAAACATTCTGAAAATAAGTTATTTAATTCATACAGTATAATACTTTTCTTCCATCATGTTTATCTTCTGCTTTAATTCTACTTTTTCTTCTTTTCTCATGAAGTATTGCACAAATTTACCCTTTTTTTCTTTACTTTTTCTTTGAACAATTTAAAAATCACAAAATGACAGTCTTTGGATTATTTGTTTCTGTAAACTGTTGTAGCTTCATTTCAAAATGCCCTTTGTCTTCACTTTTCAATTCTTTCCATGAGGTAAAACCTATCAATTAGAGGGTTACCTTTCAAAACAGAATTCTAATATTCCTCAAAGTAGATAACACTTTTATGGTGTACCTTTCTTATGTTCTTTACAATATAATTTTGTGGAGTCACTTACTTATCATAAAGTCAGTACTAAGTAATAATAAAAATGCAAACACCCATATTTACAAGCTTCACTATACCATGTGTTATACACACTGCAGTAATTAAACATTAACTAGTAACCTGAAATTGCAGCAGCATGTGTTCTCCCTTCCTCAAAGAACTTAATGCAGGGGGATAAGTTTTTCCTTGAACACACCGTCTGTTCTTTATTAGGTTCTGCTTGTCCATTAGAACTCTCCCCAAGGCTTTTATGAGAGAGACACACACAGGCTTCCACAAATCCAGTCTGGTTCACATAATTCCAGATTTTAAACCATTTATCCAAATTTGGTAACATTCTTAGAACTGTAAGACAGGAAGCAAAAAAAGTGTGAAGTATTAACAATGCTTCCTTTTGGGAAACAGTTTAAGTAGTAAAGTAGCCTCTTGCCCTCTCTCTTCAGCATTTAAAGGATTTTACACTTCCTGTACTCATAAAAGGAGAAAAAAAGATTATTTTTTAAAGGTCATTGTTATTTCACTATGTAGCTGTCTTTAAAATTTGGTTTCTTCTTCCTTTAAAAACAGAATAAGCATGTTAAATTATTATTTCCATATTCATGCCACTCTGTTTTGAAGAAAAAATATGCTTAGGACATCAATAGAAAGTTTAAGCAGTAGTGTAGGAAAACAACAATTTCCTAACAAGTATTTCAACCATATCCATAAAAACAAAACTATCTGTGTTTTTGACACACCTTTCTTTCCAGGTTTTAATGAGCAATGAACACCTCTACCAAAGAGAACCATGTACAGAGGTAAAAACACTGGGCAAATATCCAGGAACAAACACAAAACTTCATATTCAAGCCAAACAATCTGCGTTAGCTTTCGGCTGGTGGATATAACAATGACACACACATAGTGCAGATTTTTCTTTTGTGTGAAAATAAAGCAAGCAGTTATGTGAAATTAAATAAGAGTAAAAATTATGCCTGTATTTAATTTTTTTCCTAAGATGTTGATTAGATTTGACTTTCCCTTCCCCCATCAAGAAAATCTAGGAACTCTTTTCCATCTATAATATTCACACTATACCATATTCTCAGGAGTTTGTTATTAAGTGGAATGTCAGCCATCTGTTTTTCAGCTAGAGAGTTTATTATCTGCTCCATTTTCCTGAAGACACTTACTCCTCCCTTTAGTACAAATATTTTGGGGACAGCTATTAGTACTATTAATACTCTATGAAGTGTGTGTGACCTATGAGGCAACAATTTTACCAAGCTAACTCTTTCTTTCTGAACAAATGATTCAATGAATTTATAAAAGCACTCCCATTAATGTTTTTTAAACACCTTCATGAAAACCTGAGATTATTTTTCATCTACGGGGTACACTGTATACACAGTCACTTTTCAATAATAAGAATGCCCAGCTTTATTACATTAGCAGTTTCCACAAGCACAGAATACAAACTGTCTCCATGCTTGTATGTCTATCCAAAGAACAATTAACAACAAATATAAGCACATGTTCACTTTCAGATATAAACTTAAAAACCTTTCCTTCTGAGAATTCATATAAACCTAATTCACTGGATATATGGCATCATCTGACAAAAATTCATTTTAACTACCAAAAGAGCAGATTTTTCAAGAACAGCACAGGTCCCTGGTTGAGGTGAATGTGAGACTATCTCCAAACACGGAGAGGGGGTAGTATTGCTCTGAACCAGCTAAAACAATAAGTGGTATTTGAACTGCTGGTTGAAAGGTAGAGGCACTGGTAATCATTATTTCCCCTTGTTTGTTCAGGACCTTCCAACAAAACAAACAACCTTTTTGTGATTGGATTGACATGGTGTTAACAATGCATTTAATGCCCAAATCAGTTTGAATACAGGTAAAGCTCCTACTAATACCAGTACCAGGATGTTAAAGCCATCTATTTTCTAAGCAACTCTAAACAGCCACGCATAAAAAAAAAAGTCAAATCTTCCCTCCTTTAGCAAATAAAGCTAACATTCACTAGGACACGTCATATAGCAACCACGGGTACTGTATGAGCCATACAGCCATCTGTTAAACGCTTGCCTACTGTACCTGCAATCCTTTCTGCAATCTTAGCTTCTGTAGCTCTGTCTTGCAATTCTAAGTCCAGTTTCATTGTCTTCAACTCCTTGTCCTTTTCAGCCAGCTTATCTTGAAGCTGAATTGAGCAAGTGGACAGTAAGATTCTTATCTGGTTGAAACTGTCAAAAAGTAATTCAACCACAATAAAATTGCAAACAACGATTTCTCACCCCCAAAATACAAATACTAAGCATTAAACCAGAAGTTCAATTTATTATATTTATTTGTTTAAAGAACAAATGTTAAGAATACGATTTTTAACATCTGGCCTATCTTGCTCCGTGAGACAAGTAGCAATGCACATGCCATTGTTTTTATTTGTGATTCTCTTCCTTGGGTTTCACCAGCTGTAGTCCTTCTTGCTGAGGAAGTTCAGAATTGCATGGAATATAATGTAGCTTGTTGCATTAATAGCCTGTTTCCTACCAAGATACAGACATCACAGTCTGAAAAGACTGGTGTAAATGCATATTCTTCATATTCTTCATCAGATGGAAGATTGGTATTCTTTCACATATCAAGGCCTTTCTTTTAAAGGGTATTTACTATATCTGTTTTTGGACAGATATCTGAACTTGAATATTCAATTACACTTCATGGAAAGACTAGAGACTGTTAGATTTTTTTAGGCACATGCAACCACAGCTAACACTAAAAGCAATGCAGTGTTCAAGGAAGACGGAATTTTCTCCCCTTCAATAAATCTGAGTTATCAGGGCACATTAATTGAATTCCACCCATGAAATCCTGGTCTAGTCTTTGGTTTTCATTGGTTTCCATCCAGGATGCAAGAATCTATTTCACTGATCAAAAAAGTCAGAGAGTAGGTTGGAGGGTTTTTTTTAATTCCAGAGAAATAGTTGTTAAGCAAATACTAAAAATCCAAAATTACAGGAAACTAGTGATTGGTGCACTAAAATAAATAACAAAACTAAATCAGACACAGTTTAAAATGTATGTTTTGCAAGGCAATTATAAAAAAGCAAATATTGGTATCTTGAATATCTTAATTGTACCTTTTTATTTTTGGCCCTCAGAGTGTCCAATTCTTTTAAAAGGAATGCAGTTTCTGTTCTTCCACCTAAATCTTCAGCATCATTCCATGAGGATATAAATTCAGGGAGCATCCTGCTATCCTTTCTTTTTACACTGCTGCATTTTTGAAGGGAAAAAAAAAGAAATGAAAAATAATTTTAAAAAACAGTTGCTGTTCCACCCCTCTGAAACAAAATGCAGAGAAATAAATTATCAAAACTTGTTAACAAACTTGTTAACCACTGCAAATGTATTATACAGAAAAAATGGATGCCCTTCTGCCACTTCTTAAAGCTGTAATTCTGAAAAGAATCTGCAAATCTGGAATAGTAAATAAATATCCTACAGTACTAAGGCAAAAACCAGATGAATATAAATGGGCTATGAAGCCTATAAACAGCAAATGCTTAAGGAAAGCAAATACTAAAAACCATTGCTTAACACAGAGAAAACTGCAATAAAACATTTGGGGTCAAAGTGATGCTCAGGTCTAAGCAAACCAAATTTTTTTGTAGAATGATTCCACAGGAAGTGATATGAAAATATCCATTAAAAATCTAGCAATTCATCTTGAAGAAATCTGTAAAATGATGGTATGATTCTAAATATTATAACTGACAACAGGATTTCCATACTGTATGTCACCTGGAGTTTTAAAATAACTTACTAGCCATAGACAACTTAAAACAAGACAAGATTCAACGGCCAGAAAAATTCTCTCAAAGTAAGACTCTCATAAAACTTCTTGAGTATCCATTGATACTCACAGATTATTCAGATCTCATTTGTAACATGGCAGCAAAATCAGAAAATGAATGATTAGAAAGGAACTAACAAATATTTATAACATTTGCTTTCTTTAAGCATTTTCTGGTTATACATTTCATAGCTAATAACCAATAAGAAGTAGCCACAGAAAAGCTATACCCTCTGAACACCTGCTTCCACTGTAGACATTACTTTATTTGTAATTCACATCCTAGAAATATAAAGAAAGCTATCTATTGCTCCAAAGAGTCATTATCTTAGGCAGACAGTTTTCTGTACTCAGCCACCCTTTTTTCACCTGCTTCCATTGTATTTATTTTCTCCTCCCTTCTCCTTAAAACTAAAAATGATAAATCACATTGACAGTACCAGGACCACCATCTAAAACACAAATCAACACTAACTTAACATTTCCTGGATTTTTCTGTATCAAGAAATATTAACATATATTAAAATCTATTTGGGCAAAGACAGGTTTTGGCATATAGCTTTAGGATCCTACATATAACATACATGGAGCTGATGATGGTTCAACATGATGACTGCTGTGGGAGGTTAATCTTGGTGTTCCAGACAAACCTGATTGTCAGTGGGACTGGTGCTGGTGAAAAGTAAAATGAACAATTTTTGGGTGACTCTGTGCTGGGCTGTACCTAAGCAGTCTGGATTATACTTGGCATTTAGTGCAGGATGCATTGCCCTTACAGAAAATCTCAGCTGCTAAAGCAAAAAGGCAAAAAGGAAAAGGAAAAAGTCTTAAGAATTGGGTTTGGGCCAAACAGTCACCATTAGATCATAATGAAGATAGCAAAACTGAGTGTAGAATCTGCTAGACGGGTGAGGAATCAGTGTATTTTTCAAAAGTATGTAATAGGGCTTTGCAGCCTTGATCCCATTTTCAAAAACAACTCTCACACTCTAAGTTGAAAATTAGTATTCGGACTGCCTAAGTCACTCAAAACTGTTAGCATGTTCCCTAACCAGTAAGCTAGTCAAAGGTACAACTAACCAGCTACTTATACCTTTGTACATTGTGTCACATATAGAATGAGTGTACATATTTCTTAAGACCGCTATAAAGGGCCACTGCTCAGTTAAAACACTAGTGATAAGACATGACCAAAATTATTGACACAATAAAATCTTCAGAGTCTATATTAGACTTCTCAATCATATTAGCCAGTCCTCAGATTCCTGTCACAGACTGCTACAAAATACTACAGCTTCTCATCTTCACTCTTCCAGCTTCATCTGGACTTCACCCTGCTTTATTCCTGCTTCCTACTCACTCATCACATTTCAGGTGCTTGTTGTATAAAGCCACAGATACTACTAGGTTTTCAAGATCTGTTTTTTATTCTGTTCAACATGCACCTGCAAAATTCTCTGTAGAGATCACAATCATTGAAATACCCACAATGTGTGATATAAACCATTCCAGTGATCATGTATTCTATGAGTGCTAAAGAATACAGAGGTGAAATGCTACATTCCACAAGGGAAGAAGGGCAGATAGGGTGATTCTAAGTAAAAAGCTGACTTACTGATTGTCATGTGGGAAGCAAATTTCCCTATATTTATTCAAAAAACATGTGTATATTGTCAATAATTTGAATCTAGAAAAATTATATAGAGGGATATTTCCTGGGTTTACCTTGATTCTTCAGAACCAGAATTACAGTTAGGTAGGACTCCTCCTCTTTGACTGGTTACTCGCAAATCTGAAAGTTTCGGTGCTTCAGTTTCTGCCTGGATAAAAAATCCTGTGTGTTTTTGAGAATTCTTATAAAACTGAAGTTCAGCACAAAAGTCTTCTTTTTTCTGATCCAACATGTATGTTTCTAATTGGGAAGAGAAGCAAACACATTTTCTCATTTGGATAACGAAGCACAAATTGAGATTTTTTTATTTGAAAATGGCTTGTTATAAGAATATAAAATACTAGTAGTAGAAAGGAAAAAGTGATTTAGTTTCAGATTCCCAACTTCTTTGTCCCTTCACTAAGGAATGAGACCTGTTACCTACAGCATGGATGGATGTAGGTAGGAATTTCAACCCATTTACTGGATTTTTCTCATGGAAACATGAAAAACTCATCATCATTTCCTACGCCCTCCTCCCTCTTAAATGACTTCTTAAAATAATGCTGACTGTAGAAAATTATTTACCTATCTCTTACAAAATTCAGCTCTACTATAGTGAGATATGATGAATTTCTGCTATAGAGAGGGAAAATTTTAGGTTATAACTAGAGTCTTATAGTGAGGTTCCTTTCAAATCCATTTTGGCTACAAAAGGAGTATCATCAAGCTGTAATTAGTAACAACAAATTTAAAGCACCATTATTCACTCCTGGAGAGTGTGAGGTACAGGCTCATACAACTAAAGAACTTGAAGAATGCAAAGCAGAAATTGTGCCAAAGGGAAAAATTATCTGATTAAAATGTTGAGTGTGATAGCTAGTTCTCTTAGCTTGGCTACTAGATATTTTTAGGACATACTTCTGATATCAAGGCATTTAAATGAAAGAAAGATCCACATACCACGAATGCTCTTTCATAAAGTAAGAACAAGTACCTTTTAATTATAGAATTATATTAAAAAATGAGAAGGAAGCAGCCTAAAACCACTGGAAATGGAAAAAAGGTGCATATATTTTTCATTCTTTCATTTAGATTAGTAGAGAACAAACATTGGAGCTTTTGCTTATTTAATAAAGTTAGTGTTTCCAAACGTTTTGGATAAAATATCGGGCATATATTATTTGATCCACCTTATAACATCCTCCTCAAAAATAGTAAGAAACTGTCTATACAGTTGAAATCAAGTAGAAATAGACCAAAATCACAAATCAATGACTATCATGTGGCCATCCTGCAGGTAAACACAGCTGTAAGCACAGTTTCCAAGTAAAAATACTGTAAACTGTTTATCAAGTGTATTGCAACAGATTCCTCTTTCCTTAAATGAGGAAAGACACAAGATCTCAGGCAACAGCCCAAGGGCCCCAAGAGATGACTTGGGAATTGGCTGGAGTCAGTTTAACAACTTCCAATATGAAGCTATGTGTTACCACCTCCAGGAAAAAAGTTATGGGACCCACTGCTCATCTGTATTCTCTGCATCCACTTCAGCACAAACTTATTTGAATCCACTCTAACCATTTCTGTAAACTGCAACCACTGATCTTTACACTAGATTAAACAACAATCAACAGAGTATCAGCATCTTTGTTTTTTGATAAGTACAATACTACTTTCAGTACTGTGACTGAAATATGTTCCTCATAACATTTCACACCTAGTGCAGAAAGAACACAAGGCACAGACACCTGGATTCTTCAAAACAAGTATATGCTGTTTCCACTGGATTGAAATCCTGCAGGTTTTTGAGCAGATTTCCTCTGAAGTGCTGCTACATCTAAAAACTAGATTTGATCTCTTACTCCTCCTTATAGTAGGGAGCAAGGATCTCTAAAGAAATGTATGTTAAAAAAACCCCACCAAATATACTCCAAGAACCTGACTCAGTTTGGGAGTGACAATACGTAAGGGCAAAACTTTGAATCCTTTCCAGTAAGTACTACCTGAAAACTAACCTAGTCTGAGTTTCCATACTTGCAAAGCATTTTATAGGGAGTTGTGTTTCCCATTTGATTTATATTATAAAGAACTTCCTATGAAATATCCTGTTCACTTCTCCTGTTTCAGACACAGTGTCTGTATAAATGCAGTTGCAAATTATGCTCCAGGGGACGTGCAATGCTTCACTTGCCATGACAACTTTTCCTCCCTCCTCCTCTTTGGGCATCCACTTATTCTATAAGCTATATATATATTTGAAGTGCCTCAAGCAAAGTGTGTCACACTCTATGGAAGAATTCAAGCACAATGTATATCTGTTGAAATAACCAGTGACAGTATTGCCAGGATGCTTTGTTCTTTGTTTAGCATCATGGTACTCTACTTTGGCCCTATGAAAGTTGGAGAAGAAAAATCTCACTTCAGAGAGCTAAGAACTTTAGATGATGTTTTAGGCCGCTTCTCCTCCCTTAGCATGAGAGCGAGTTTTTATTCTTTTCACAGTTCCTGTTTTATTAATTTGCTCCTTTCATTCCAGGATTTAAGAAGTGACCACAGAAGAGTCACTGAAGTTGACAGAGACCACTGGAAATCACCTTGCTGGCACCTCAATCATTTTTAACTGGAAGTTGTCCCCAGCAACTTCCAGATCACCCAAGCCCTGCTGTTGTCCTTTCAGCAGATCATTAACATCACTGTAGTATCCCATGAGAACCTGGACCTTTGAACATGAGAGTTCTTCCAATTCTCTGAAGAAGGCCTCACCTACTTACTCAACCCTCCTCCATGTCCCTCCCTCTTAAGAGAAGGATCAAGGCAAACACCACCTGGGCTCCCACACCCCGATCATCATGCCTGGAGCCATACAGTCACATGCAACACTTCCCAGGCCACCCCTGCAGTATCACTAATGCCTACAGAGAAGAGCAGCATGGAGTAAGAGGGCCAGATGAGCATCAGCAGGCTTTCTGTAACATTCTGAATATGAGCTGTAAACAAGAAGAAAAGGTCTCTAGATGACAGGTCAGTTCAGAAGGCAGATTTTTATTTTTAAGACCAGAAGTGAACATGACTGCATGATGAGGTAAATATCTGCATTAGCAGTTACACTTCTGCTAAATCCTTGGGCCATGTCAAGATAAGCGTTTTTAACTGTAAATTACTGCAGCTAAAGAAAAAAAAAAGAGAATTTAGAATAGTACTAGAACTGTGTTAGTATTTATTAATGCTAATGCTGCCTCTTTAGACAACATTCATTTGCAGGACACCTTTTCATCCAGATTCAATTCCCTCAAGCACATGGGTAAGACTAAGTAGCATCACAGGAAGGCTGTAAGTGGCATTCTTGGAAATATTAGGTGAAACACAGAGGATCTGTCTTTTCTCCACTGGCTTTTAAGAGAGAAGATGATGGCAGCCTCTTCCACCCAAACCTGAAAGCACTCTGCCCATGGGCAGAGGTGAGAGGTTTTTACTCATTTAATAAAGCTGTAATGTTTTTTTTTAATCAGCATGCAAAATTTGTCAGTAGAATGCTTTGGGGAAGACATTTTGAACACTGTCATATCAATGGACATAGGACTCAATTTATTTTTAAAACCACATTGTTCTTCATACAGCCCATGACCCCCACATCAAATAATTTATGCTTTGATACATGGTAGCTTGTCTTGTTGCTAAACTAAGTAGCAATTTTAATACATGCCCTTCAGTGCTTTTTTGCTCATGCCTCCTGCAAATCGTATCGTGCACTAATTACCAATGCTGCAGACACACACTGGGGAGTAAGTAGCATTTGCAATAATCAGGCTGCACAGGGAACATCAGAGAAAGGGTAAAACAGCCCTGCAAGCTTTGGAAAAAATTATGTAGATTTCATTAAGTGGTACCACCACTGCAGATTCTGGTTCTTGAGTATACTAAACAAATTTTTTTCCATATAAAATGGTATAAGTTCAGTAGCCCAGATTAATATTTCACTATAGGGAGAAGCTGAACAGCTGATCTTCTGTATGTATTTATCTTGAATGAATAGCTTGTTCACATTGCGGGAAAGAAAAGCAAATGTTAAGAAGAAGGAATATGAAGACACTAGAATTAAATCTGGGAATTGATTGTGAGGGACGTTAGGGGAAGATAATGCTGTCATGGCTGGAAACAGTAAAGGCAGAACAGAATTCAATGTTGTTAAGCTGGGAGTGGTTAAAAAGTCAAGTAAAAACATTAAACACATCATACTGTGCAGACACCCACTATTCCTCACAGCTTCTTCTGAGAAATGGGGGATAAGCACAGAGATCAGGGAAAGCACAGCATTAGAGAATCCCACACCAACAGTGATAAATGCACAGAAGGTGCAGATTCAACTGGAAGACTGAAGAGGCAATAGCATCCCTTGTTGCGCCACTTAGCACATTCAGCTGTCCCATCATCCAGCAGAAACTGAGTGGACACCCCCTTCCCTCTGTCTTTCAGCACCCTACTAAAATGCACTGATCACCTCAGAGGTTTGCAGGGAAATCTCCACAGAATAAGAGTAAGGGAAAAAAAAACAAAACCCAATGGAACATGCATACAGGCTACGGATTTGGTTGCTGATAATATGGGGACACTAGAAGCTCCAGGTGCACCAAATCAGCTTCAAGTGTAATAGTACTTATGGCTTGCTACCTATAGCTTACTAGTATTTGTTTTAAGCTGGTCTGTGGCATGTACATAGTATGTTCTCATCTGTCTGCAAAAGACTGCATGAGGGAACCAACTCCTAGCAGGATAGCAGTAAGAGGCATAATAAGAAAAAGCAAAAGCAAAAAGGAAGAGAATGAGCCATAGACACCCTGGTAGCAGGAGCAAAGATGACTGCAAATTCAGTAGCTATGACACTGTGACACTTTCAGATTAACTACATTTGAAAATATGTAGAACAAAACATTGTGCTGTATTTGAGGTAGTCAACCTCAATTAATAAAAGCCTCCAGAATTCCTCCTGTTAATCATAGAGTCATAGAATGTTTTGGGTTGGAAGAGACCCTAAAGATCATCTAGTTGCAATTTCACTGCCCTAAGCAGGGAGGCCACCCATAAGATCAGGCTGCCCAGGGCCCCATGCAGCCTGGCCTTGAAAACTTCCCAGGACAGGGCATTAATAAATTCTCTAGACAACCTGTTTCAGTACCTCATCACTCTGTGGATAAAGAATGTCTCCAAGTATCTTACCTAAATCTCTCCTCTTTTAATTTGACACTGTTTCCCCTTGTCCTATCATCTACCTGTGTAAAAAATTGCTCTCCTCTTTTTTTATAAGTCCCCTTCAAATACTGGAATGTCCCAGTGACATCTTCCCAGAGACTTCTCTTCTCAAGGCTGAAAAACCCCAGCTCTCTCAGCCTGTCTGTCCTCACAGGACTTGTTCTCCAGCCTTCTGATCATCTTCCTGGCCAAGTCTGGATTTGCTGCAACAGGCCCACACTTTTGCGCTGGGGTTCCCAGACTGGATGCAGTACTTCACATGGGGTCTCACAGCGGCAGAGTGGAAAGGTGCAATAATTTTCCTCAACTTGCTGGCCAGAGTTCTTTTGATGCAGTCCAGGATGCTGTTGACTGTCTGGGCTGCAATCACATATTTTTTTCTTCTCAGTCTAAACAAAAACACAACTTTAATGTCTGTGAGGGGTTTTTGTTTGTATAATATCAAGCATTTTGAATTTCAAAGAGGAGGGAATATTCACTATCCAACAAAGCTATCTATGCAAAGAGCCACCCTGGCCCTATACAAAACTAACCTGTTTCCACTGGAATAATAGGACACACTTCCTATGGTTTAAAAGAACTTGATTTTGCCCCATTGCAAATCACACCTCTACAACACTTGCTGCAATAACTATGCATGTAAAAGCATTACTTTAGAACTTCACCTTCATTTCCACTTGACTAACTGCTATTCTTTATCATTGGCTTTCAAATTATCTAATGTTTTTCCTACAATAATAAGACTAAAAACGTAGCCTGATGGCCACTAAATTTTCAAGCCATGCAAATGAAATTAGTACTATGGCCGAATATTCCTTTTTGAGCTGAAAATGATGAGTCAACCATTTTGTCAAAAGACAAACATTCATTCACTAAGCTATTTAACTACTGGAACTTCTACCAAACAGAATGACTGTGAAAGACTTAGACTGTTCCACAGTTTGCCCTTTACTGAATGATTAAAAGGCATAAATCCTGAAAATGAGTAGGAACTGAAATTCAAGGCTTTTGTAGGCATAAATATGCAAAGAAAGAAAATTAGTCTGGTGGAAGAAATCTGATCCTATTGTCTGACATTAATGATACGAGTTGGTTTAGGTCTTATGCATTTTCAGAATGCCTGTACTTTCCTTTTTCATTCATATTTGAGCTAATACAGATGCAACATACATGCGTATGTCAAAGGTGCTCATTACTTTTGACTCATTTCCTTACTGGTTTATCTTTCCCATGACCTACAAAAAAATTCAGAGTTAATCCTAAAAAAAGTGCTGTACCTAACTTTCAAGAAAGTAATTCCTATTTCAGGAAACAATTACAAAAGGTCAGTAATAAAAGGTCCATAATACATGCTTTCTCCAAAACAAGCAACATGAAAAAGTGAAGCTTTATTGTCTTTGGACTTACTACAGATTTACTTATCTTAGCAATTCTTCTTCAGTGCAGTGTAGTATACTGAGACCAAGTAATCTGCAACTAAGAGCAAATGGCTGTCCCTTCATAATGCAGTTTCCTGATGCTTAAAGAAAACAGCAAGCTTCAAGTTATATAGTATTCAAGATTATTCAGTAGGACTCTAAGATCTCACTAAATCACTTCTGTAGCATGGAAGAATGGCAGTCATAGGAACCTGATAACAGGCAAAGACTGAGCTCAGAGTAGATTCGTAAAACAAAGCTAATTCCTTTTATTTCTCTGTGCTCTGCCCAGCCAAAGTACTATGTAAAAAGCCAAAGTACCTGCCAAACCCTTGGCAGTAGCAAAGAGGAAATCACAACATAGATGCATTGTCCATTCAGTGCCCCAACTATACATGACCGTGGGCTCTGCAGAGAGCATCATGGGTCAGCTCAAAAGGATGGGGACTATCAAATAACATTTAAGTAACTCTTACTCATAAAGGTCCTGGATTTATCTCTGAGATAGTATATCTCCTCTCACTTTAAGATACACAAGACAGATAGTCATTGAAATAAGACTTGAAAAGAACATTTTTATAGAAATTCTTAGAGATATTTTTTAGGAGGTGCGTAAGTGCTGTGATAGTAATTTTAAAGCCATTGAGACTAAGGCACAGAGTGATGAAGTAACTGCATTGAGGTCATTGAGCAAGCTATGTGTCCTGGTTCCAGCCGGGACAGGCTTTATTTTTGCAGTAGACAGGAGGGTGCACGGCCAGCACACAGAAGTTACTCTATACCAACTCACACCATTGCCAGGGGCAGGGGAAAGGAACTCTTCCAGGGAGAAGAGGTTCCTTCTGGACATGAAAACGTGGCAGAGGGAGCTGTCCGGTATTGCCTACTTAAGGGGGAAGGGATGGTTGGGGGACTGGGGGTGTGGTTTCTGTGTGAATCGTTTCTTTTCTTATTCCCTCTGTCATTAGTATTGTTGCTGTTACTGCTCAGTTTCTTATCTCATTGCTGTACCCAGTAAATTGCTCTTATCTCAACCCATGATCTTTACTTTTCCGGCCTCAAATTGGAGGGTGGAGAGGGAGTGGCACATGGTTTTAATGGAAGAATTAATTGGAGAATACCATTCCTAAGCCAAGACAACCGTAATTGGAGCCCAGTGTGAGGCATGAAGGCTTGAGATTCAAGAGATCTGCCCAGAGCAGGTTAGAAACAAATTTGATCTAAGTATTTGTTGTATTAGGTCCAGAGGCAATGCTCACAATGTTGCTTGGGCTGTTCAAATGGGTATTATTATATATAACCATGTATATAATCCCACATATACTTCTCACTATGATATTTTTCAGAGCAGGGAGAGGGATCAGGGTCCCTTTGTTGCTGTACTGTGGGATATTAGCTAATGACATGATAACATCAAGGACAATGAAAGTAATTTGGGATGTGTACTCAGTGTTTCTCTCCTATCCTTACTCAGGTACTGCCTCTGGGGGTTCATTAACAATTATACCCAGTCTGTGGGAAGAACAGGGGGGATGACTTTCCCTAGCTTTTCACCCCCTTTTTCTCCTTCAGACCTGTTAAAACAGCTTTTGACAACTTTTAATTCCTGCTGGATGTTAAGGAAAGCATATTCTTGTTGCTAAGTCTGACACTTCTCAGTGCAGTCTACACCATATTTAGAGTCAGGACAGAGATTTCTAGGGAGGTCATTCAGAGATCTGCCCTGAGGGTGGATGGTCACGAGTGGCATAGAATATGGGAGAGAATGGGCCAGTTTTTGGGAAAATTCTCTGCTCCAATGGTTTGGCAGTTCACCCCTGAACCAATACAAGACCCTGTTTAAAGTGACAGAATGCTGCACTGCGAGGAAAATGCTGTGGCAACTTCAGAGAGGAGCAATTTATTGCAGTGTGCTGGGCCCTGGCTACTCTTTACTGGACACAGCTCAATACTAGAGAACACCCTCCGGGGAGGAGTAGAAAAGCAGACCTACAGGCACCATGGCCTCATTGTAGCTGAACCAGGGGAACAACCGTGCCAGTAGCAGTTGCCCCTACACAGAAGAAGAAATCCAAGACCAAATCAGTTTTCTTAGCAAGGAATAAAGAGGAAACAGGGCCCACAGAACAGAAGAAAGAGGCAGGGCCAGAGATAATCACTTGATCCCTATTACCTCAGGAGAGGGTATTTTGAGGACTCAAAAGAGGATCATTGAGTTTTTGGGACAGCTGCTGTGGAGACAGAAGAAATTAGACAGCTGAATACCTTTCCTGGTGTCTCAGAAGACTCTGTTCTTTGAGTGTCAGCAAGCCTAAGTGGGCTTGAATAGGAAACCCCAATTGCCCAGGGATTTTGGAAATCATCACTAACAGGCCTGAAGGCAAAAATTTTGGATTATCAGGTGGAAAATGTCTGGATCCCAGCAATGACAGGGTTAATTTTTGTAGTAGCCAGGAAGGGACATAGCCAGGACACGGACATTATTCTATACCACCTCACCTCATGAGGACTGTTTGCTGGTGCCTTCTGGACCACAAAATGTGTTGGAGGGAGCCATCCAGTACTGACCATTACTGGGGGAAAAGGGTGGTCTATTATTGAGTGTGCTGCAGTGTGTGTTTTTCTCCTGAATTGTTTCTTTTCCTATACCCTCTGTCATTAGTATTTTTGCTGTTATTGTTAATTTTCTTATCTCATTGCTGCTCCCATTAATTTGCTTTTCTCTCAACCTGTGATCTTTACCTTTTGTGGCTCCAGTTGGAGGAGTGGGGGGGAGCTGCATGAAGTTTTAGTAGAGTGCTGAACTGGAGAATACCATTCCTAAACCATGACACCATAACAGAAGGAAAAACTGCAGAAGTCGAAGGCGCTGGATCCACACTGCATCTTGGAGCCTGTGCTACCTCAGTGATGGCCCTCTCTGCTCTTTTCTCCTGCTCAGAGATGTCAAATTCTACTCTTTTCTGTCAGAGATGTTTTAGAAACTAATATCTGCTGTACTTCAAGAAAAAAATACCACTTTTACATTGAATGGCTAACTCACATTTACAGAATAAAAAAAATTAGTATTAATTGTATCTAAAATAGTACTAAAATAGTATCCTTTGATACTTCTTTATGATGATAATTTTAATTCACATGACAGGTTAGGTTACATTATTTGTATACTGGAAGACAGTTGTGCAATGTACAATATAAAAAAACTTCCTGTAATTTCAATATTAGGCAGAATAAAGGAAATGGCCTTTTAAAAATTATATTAAGTATCATTCTAATGCAAAGAACTTCCAAACAATTCAAACTGCTTTAGAAGCCAGTCAGGTGAACACAACAATGCCATTCAAATATTGATCAAATATGCAATTCAAAAATTGATCTCTGGCTATAGCTAAGCATTTAAGTTGTCCAAAAAAACCCCTCAGAAGTTTAATGGTTTGTGCATTTTTTAATTCCTTAAAGAGAACAGTGAATCCTGTTTTAGCAACATAAGTTGGGGGACATCTGTGTTATTTTGAATGCTTCTGTATTCACCTGTACTTGTGTAGAACCCTGGCAACACCCTTCATAAAGAAATAAATTGAGAAAGAGATTAAGAACAGTTGGCAGTTATTCTGGCAAAGGCAATTTTTTACAATTCTCCAAGGATTCTGATTATTTTAGTAACAATGTTCCTTCGCCTGACTCCCTCACTAAGTCTTTTGTCCTCCTCTTCTGCATCTAAACAGCAATTGTGTACAAACTGTTGAATATTTAAAATGGAAAAATGCTACTCAGTCTTTAATATATGTGGCAAATCATTATATTGGTATTCACTGCAGTTAATCGTGATGCATTTATTAATGTGTAAATATCAGACATTTCCTTTGGCATTCCACTCTCCGTTTGCAATTCATTAACATACTGTTATTTTAAAATATTAGTCTCTAAGAAGACACCAGATTTTCATTGGACTGGTCTCACAGTTGAAAAAGCATTTTTATATTCTGAATGCATCAAAACAGCAGAATCACTAGGCAGACAGTAAGTGGGATTCACTGAAACACAATGTTAGTTCTAATGGATGGATGATTGTGTTTGGTCTTCAGAAACTTTGAAGTATAGGTAAGTCTTGATCACACAAATTAATAAATCCTAAAGCTGGAGTTAACAATAACCATTACACCCAAATTCTGCAGCTTAGCCCAGCCAATTTTTCAAAAGGTCAGGTTGTGAACTGGAGAAGATCAGGGAGGTCCACCGCATAGCTTTGTTGCCAGGCATCTCTCGTCTGGATTGTTGCAGGCATTTATTAGTATTCGTCAGCAGACTCAACAAAGCAAACAAGAAATTCAAGCACGAATAATAAAATGAAATGCTGCTATATAACCCTTTGTCATTCAGCAAATATGGGACTTTTTAGCTACATTGTTCCTAAACCTGGGTTACTACTTTAATTTTTCTCCACAGTGCTGACTGAATGAGTATGCATGTGTGTTAAATGCAGAGCTCCCTTAACAACTGCAGGACTGCCATTTAATCTGTTGGTAGATGGACCATTTCCTGTGGGAACTCCAGCTATGATTTCCAGATCCACCAAATAAATCTCAGATTAAGATTCCAAATGAAACCTGCCTTTGGCAGATAAAAAATGTCAAGATGGATATAAACAGTAAAATTATAAATTATCTAGGTGTTGCACGATGACTTGATGTGCGTTTTTTGTTTACACTTTCCCTGATATCACAACTATACAAGGCATTCATCAAATGTCACACTTTCATAATACTGGAGGCATCATTAAAACTGTTTGGCTAAGGACCTTGAAGTGTTTAAGCAGTAGCTCAAAAGTATATTTGTGCAAAGTAGAAGAATAAATTTACATATCAGCAGCAGCTCATAAGGGATGGGTAAATATTCTGTTTATCTCTCATTGTAATTCAGGTTAGTTTAAATACAGGGTTTCAGGATATCATTACAGCCTATATGGAGTCATTACATAATTTCCAAACATAGTGTCTGCTGGAGTTTTACTAAGCATGCTGTGTTTATGTTTTCTAAACCAACTAAAAACAAAGTAAACCCTCCCACTCCATTTGTCTTTTGCTATTGTCATATCAGACAATTGCTTTTCACATATAACCCCCTTCCATTATCTAAATCTTAATGATCCAGAACTCCCTTTTATCTAGGCAGGGTCATGTTTCCCTGTGCCCATTAATTATAGTGAAAATTCTCTTATCCAAATGTACTCAACCTCCCCTACCACACACAAACGATTAAAGCTTTGCTGAATTAAGAGTTCTAAACAAAATCCCAGGAAACTACAGCTTTAGAAGCAAAGAAAAATATTGCAATTTTAAGTGTCTGACATAAAAGAAAGATCACTCTGCCTAAAGTAGCTGTAAGATGCCTTGCCCCCACACCCTTTACTCCAGTAGTGCTCTACTAAAGATGCAGGTGAACTCACAAATAAGAGTCGGCAACGCACTCCCTGAAGAACCTTTCCATAATAACTTAAAAATATTTTTGCTCTGAACTTAAGCCTCATTCTACCTGTTATAAAAATAGAAGTAATGAAGGTTTCTAAAGAAGAAAATAACCAAATACTTCTTGCACTTGTGCAAGGTCTTCTAAAGTTCCTTCTGAAGCACTACTTAAAAATTACTGTGGTAGTAAGTGCTGTTCTCTCTGAAGTACATTTCAAGACATTCTGAAGTTAGCTGCACTCATACTTTACACACTTAAGATTCAAAGTGCAATACTTCAAGGTGTGCATTCTCCCCATCCTTAGTGCTTGCAGCCCTCAGTGCAGATAAGGCCCTACATGTTTTGAGCGTACCATAAAGGGTTCAACAAAATCATATTCACAACACTGCAGTGAGTCAGGCAAGTACTGAGTATCTAGTTGTACTTCTGATGAGGAGTCTTTCTGCATGCAGTCTGGCTAAAAATGTGCTGTATTCTACCACTCAAAATGTACAAGGAAAGAAATGGAATGGAAAAAGAATAGATGAGAATTTATATGCATGAAGGCATGATTATATTTACAGGAAAGACCAAGCAGTATTGGATGATTTTTCAGTTATCATTAACTCATTCTTATCTTCTAAGTTATGTCACACTATTCCTTCTTCTTCCATGGCAGAGGTTTTCTTCATCTTCCATGCTTAATGTTGTTCAACAGTTACTAGGTTTTACTCATGAAAGTTCATCCTCTCAGCCTCTTTTCAGCCTTCTACATCATTCAGAGAACCTTGCAACTACTCTTGGCACTTTGCAAGGGGATCTGACAGCACACAGTGAGTTTGATGCTGAAAGCACAGCACACATTGAAGACACTAATCAGCTGAGCCATGTGGGTGTAGAGGACGCTGCCTCTCTGCATATTGTGTAGATTTTTCTGCATACAAACCACCCTTGCAATATTCAGGCCTTCTTTCTTTTCCAAGCAAACAGCACTTTGTTGCTAAAATTGGTAGGAGAGGGAGAACAGGCTCAGAGTATCTCCTGTTGAGGCATGTAAAAGAAGAAAGAGACTTCACTATGACAAGTATGCTTAATTTTGCTTCTGTTACAGCCTTGAAAGAGGGGCTTTAGATTTACTTAAGAGGGTTTACAGCTGTAGTGGGTATATTCTGGAGAAATGGGCAGCAGCACCTTTACCATTAGCTGCTTTTTTACTAACTAGAGCATTTACAGCACCATATTACCCTGGAGGCTTTCTTTACCCAATTCATCTTTGTGTGTGTCAAACTCACACAATAGGAATTCCAGACAAAAAAGTCCTTGTAATTAATACTGCAAAAACAAATCTACAAAAAAGCACATTAAAACCATTACACAACTAGAAGAGTTTTCTACTTGCAATAAGACAAAGTTACACAAAAAGATGATTTATTTTACTTAACCTTTGCACGTGACTACATTTCCTCCATTACCATGAATGTAAAACACCCCAAAAACCTACAGCTCACCACCAAATAGAACACCTCCATCACAAATTTCCCTGCACAAGCTGATTCTGCAGTTCTGTTCCAATCTACATTAACACAGCTCTTTAAAGCTAGTCTCCTCTGAACTAGTTTCCAGACATGCAATTTTGAAGTATATTTACAAGCTGCAAGCATTCTTTTGAAGATACATGGAAAGTGCCTGTATGGATCATAACTAAAGTTGCCATCAAATTCTGAGAAGTGAAATTGGTTCACTGACTTACAATATATGCTTCAAGTAATGGCTTAGCAATATGTACATATTTATTTCTATGCTTGAAAAACATAATAACCACCTTTTAAGAAAGCAAACAACTTTGTCATTAAAAAAATCAATCTATTAATTTGTCTTAGGAATTCACAAATAAAAATTATACAATGATTTTAATTCTGGAGTCAGCAAAACTCTAATTTTGTTGTCAAAACAGACCAAACAACACTTAAAATTCTAAGCCTTCTCCTAATTTCTGCCCTATCCTTAAAGCATGGATGCTCATAAATATGACATAAGCCAAAACATTACAATAGTTAAAGACCGTATAATACAGAAATATAGCTGCACCTAATTAAACATGGTACATGAGTCAAATAAGACACAAATTTAACTCCAGCATTTGAACACTCACCACTTTCCAATCCTGGTAATGCTTCTGAAAAAGTGTCATATCAAGTCCTAAACATATATGTAAGAAGAGAAACCACCCAGTTTCAGGTTCCCTCTTGTGTTTTCACAGAATTAATGTTTGCATAGTTCCCATCATGCATGGAAATCCTACTGAAGTAACAAGTCTTGCCCCAATGCAATGTGCTTCCCCACACCCACCATCACTGCAATGCAAAGATATGCACCTATTTGCCAATACAAGTTTATTTTCATAATTGAATACTATTCTAGGCTGTCTAGCTTGGATCCTGAATATTTTTCATTTCTAAGTAGCACAGTCCACACTGGTCTGCTGCCAATGTTCCTGGTACATTCTCTCAAGTATCATTAGAGGGAAATGAAAAAAGACATTAAGCTTCTATTAAAAACAAGAGAAAGAGTACATTTAAACTAGATACAAACACAAAATAACGAAACTTGCACACAAACTGTTCTTTAATTCTTCCTAATAGAACAGAACAGTGACAAAGTCTTCAATCCACACAGAAATACCATACTCTAAACAACTCGGAAAGTTAAAAAGAAAATCTCACCTTTCAAACACTTCAGATACACTCCTCTTAAACACTACATTCCTTTCAAGTATTTTATTTTATAACATTGATTAACAGGTTACACATTATCCCACATAATCGCCATAAACCTATCACTTTGTATCTGATTTTTCTATTTCTTAAAATTCTCATTGCTTGACTGAATTTTCATCTAGTCAGATAAATTTAATGTCGTATTTGCTTTGCCATCCTTATTTGTTGACAAATAATGTAATCTCCAATTTTTCAGTATGCTATTAAAATTTTTAAATTATTAAACATTATAGGGTTATTCTAAACCCAGCTTTTAAACTTCCAAGTTACAAGAAAGGAAAATCTAAATACAGTACAGTACCAACTGCACAAAGGAAATATGTGAAGATGACAGAGCAAGCAGGACACAAAATAGTACAATCATCAGCACACACACTTACACAGAAAAGGCAAAATTGCTGCGCTTAAGTAATACAATGAGAAAATGCACTAGGATATCTACCAAGCTCACATATTGAATATTATGTTGCTGAAATTGACCTATTATCCTTATGATAAGTGAATGTAATTTAACTGTTACTACCCAAATTAAATTCTAAGAAAAAAAACTTTCTCATCCACACCAGTATGATAACAAATTTACCCATAATCCCTTTTTCTAACTTTGCCAGGAGCAAAAGCACAAAGAATTACATGACTTATTAATGATTATGCTAAATAAAAGTGTATAAATTTTACTTTTATTTATATGACAACTTCTGTTGGATACATGAAGTGTTAGCTTGGAAGAAGCAGCTGTCTAAACAGCACAAAATATTGACTTAACGCATCAGAAAAATAATACACATGAAACTCAGTAGCTACTCAGTTTCAAAAATATCTCTGAGCAGTAGCAGAACATAATTTCTTGCAATTAGACAGAATATATTTCACAGAGAATCAGTTTCATTTGCCTACTTTGGAAAACTTAACCTTTTGAACCATTCTTAGGGTATGCTGACCCCTAAAGGTCTAAAAATACTAAACCTGATTAAGCCATTACACATTTAAATTGTCAGAATACAATGCTCCACTAACTTACACCATCATAAATGTTTTTGTTTACAGAGCATATGATTCAAAAAACTTTTAAACTTCACTCAGTAACAGCTCAAAATGCCATAAATTAAAAGGAGTTTATAAGTAGTTTATTTTGCAGAATAATATAGGTAGAAATTCCTTTACATATGAAAGAAAAGGATCACCTACAAAATGAAGCATTTCTTCTTTCTTCTAAACAGACTCTCCATGAGAAATCTGACATTTATTATCTTCTGAGAGAGAATATATAGTATAAAACTCAAAAAAAGGAAATGTACAATAAGCTATGAGGCTCTGATATAGAGGGAAATTTTGATGTTGACTAACCTAATCCATTTTGGATTTTTTAACCTACACAGAGTCACTTACTAGCAAAAATCCGCTCTAAAGTGAGGATCTCTTTTTTATGTCTTTCCCTTCCTTCTACCTGTAACAATTTAGTCACAAGCTACTTCTGAAAATTCTCTTCTACAAAGTCAGTCAGTCATGAATGTACTCTCAAATTCAGTGGGGTTTTTTTCCCCTTAGGTTTCTGTCATGAAACATAGATGAATGTATCTGAGAACAATTATGTCTGGTCAATCAACTAAAAATAAAAAAAGATACTTGCATCCTGATGAAGATGGAAACTCCATCAACTGGAGAAGCTCCAGTTAACCAAAGTCACCTTTATCTCCAAGCCTTACCTTACTGTCTAAATTCAGTTGAGCTACTAATGAGAAACTCATTACTATTAGTAGATGGCTTAATCATACCCAAGCCAGGTGTGAATAGCCAAGAAAATTACTTTAAGACAGATTTTCAGATTTATTGCTAACAAAAAAAAAAAAAGTTGGAAAGTAAAGTGCAATGTACAGAGTAAGAATTTAAACAAGTCTTCTGAAAGTTGTACAAAAACATTTTCAATAATCCAGAAAATAAGGTGAAGCTTTATATTCATGTAGCTGCTCTCCAGTTACTCAAAGTTCTTTTAAGGAGCAGTATGTGGTTATTGGTTTTTTTTCTTTTCTTCCAAAGTCAGTCATATATCAGCAAGAACAAACACACTCCAGTCACTGCCTAGCACTGGTGTAACACCTAAGGTTCCTTATTAATATCTTTAAAGTCCCTACCTTTTGACCAGTTCTCCATTTGTTCCTCTGAACTTGTTTGATCTGGCACTGAGTCCAGTTTTTGCTTGAAGGTTTCAGAGCTAAAATAAAACAAACTCTAGATAAATAAACTTGAAACAATATAATACACCTATACTTTGCCTTCATTTGACAGAAAATTTACAAAACAAATTATTTTAAATATTTATAGCAGCACAATGAAGTCTGCATACTTTAACAGCCAGCGAAAAATTATATTTCTCAGTAAAATATTTTTTCTTCACTCATCTAATTTTTATAATTGTTTGGTTCAGCTCTCTGTTGCATGTGATGTCTTTGTTGAAATATTTATTAGTTTGTTTTTTTCTTCTAGAGTCTGGTCGTGGAAGTACACATTACTGAGCACAGCCCAAATCACACCAAGCAGTCCTGCTGCAGACAACAAGACTGCTCCCTTTGGCAGTTATTACAGACAGTGGCATGTGCTTCACTTCACAGCACTCTTTCTCTACTTTTAATTTCCTAGATAAAATAAAGTGGTCTATGACCACTCCAACTCTGAAGTTCTTTCTGAACAGCTAAATAATGCATCCCAATATTTGCATGCATATTGCTTCAGATTATAGTTAATTCCACAGTTGCAATATTTCATATAATTAAAGATCTTCAAGAAGTAACCTCCAATAAGACTTACAGTAAAATGTTATGTCTACCAGGCATCATTTTGAGTGTTAAAAGAGATGCTCTCTTATGTGTTAAAAATTTCGTTATACTCAGTATCGTAAGGAAATCTAAATAAGTTTGTAATCTTGGTAACATAGTAAACTTATTACAAATTGTATTACTTACTCATATACCTCTTTAAAAATACTGTATATAGGAAAATTTTTATCCTTAACTATGCATTGTGCTTATTTTGTATGTTTTCCCTGCTGCATTTTTTTACATTTATTGAAAAGATACATGTGCCTTGAAGATACAGTGACTAGATTATGAAAACACTCAGACAGTTGTCATTGTGCTGAAAAATGTAAGACATTAAATAAAAAAATTAAGTACCTATTTTACAATTCAAGCAAATTACACCAAGACACATATCCTAAATAATAAAGCAGCAGGAGAAATTATTTTGCCATACAACACCAAAAAGGCAGATTATTTCTTTTTTATATTTAAAATTGCAAAAGAAAAATTAATTTTACAAACACTTTAGATTCAACACCAACACGAACACCAAACATTCAAGAAATACATATTTAGCTCATATTTGTTGTTGACTATAAATCTGCATGATAAAAAATGCATAGGATTTTATGTGCTGAGGTCTTATCAAAAAATAAAAAGTTCACCTCATATCGCAGAACACTGAGTCCCTTAAAAGAATCCCTCAAATGAAGCTGTACGCTTCTTCTTCAATTCTGTGTAACTGTGTTGATTTGAAGTTGGCAATCTTTTCCTAAGTTCCTCATTTACTTTTGGATTAGCTGAAAATATAGAGGGTTATTAATATCAAGAAATAGGTTTCTGTCAATGAAGCCATTTCCCTACATATTGCACAAAAAGGTTCATAATAATTGCAGTATTTTAATAAGGTATTCATATAGCAAGACATGAAGAAAATATGGTATTTAATAACCTCTGGAGTATTTTAAAACATGTCTTAGGGCCTTAATGTGTCTAGTAATATACTATTTAAAACCATAATTTTATCCCTCCACAATATACAGTCATTCTTCCTCGCCATTTACCCAGCTAATGAATGCCAGCAATTAGTAAAATGTAATCCCATTGCACAATCATTTTAATGCTTTTAGCACTCAGAAAAGTAAACACCAAATTAATACTGCTCAAGCCATATCAGATCCTAGCTGGAAGCAAGCAATTATAGTTCAGCTCCTCAGGTGTAATTAAATGATTGGAATGATTTAGTTCCATAAATGCAAGTTAATTCATAAGCAAGCAACAAATATACTGGGAGTAATTACAAGAAACATTGACAGTCTAAGCAGGGCATGTGCCTTTCTGTACCTGATATAGGAAAATGCTGCCCTCTCCCGGAAATAATAGACAATGGCACAGGAAAAATTTATGACTGAAGTCAAGAGGCTCATTTTACAGACGCTGTCTTCATAGTTGAAATAGGTTCTGTTAACTAATAGGAATTTTCTGGTTTAAACATAGAGAAAATAAAAGTGGTTGATATCAGATTAAGGTCACCTATGGATCAAAGTAAAACGGAAAGATTTTTAGGGCTTCCTACGATGTGCCGATTAACTTCCTCATAATTTAAAAAAAAAAGTTAGGATACAGAACAAGAAAATATTCCAGACACTAAGTATTTAAACTGGTTGCTCTGAACACAAACGCTGCAATAGGTAGCTGACTTATGCACAACACTTACTTGTCCTTCAAGATGTACCTTTACAGAAGGTATCTTGAACATAAGGTATTTTTAGAACCAAACCTATTGAACCATCATTTTCCAGTGAGTGTTAAAAAGTCAGCATTTCAAAAATGATCAGAAGTGGCCATTAAGGTTTTCACACAAGGAATCATCAGAAAAATTGAATCCTATAAATCCTTACTTTCATTTGAAGACAATCTGCTAATAATCAATCTGTGTAATAAAGAGAGGAAATTAAAAGCTAGAGATTAAAATAAAGTGTATTGGCAGACCAAGACAAAACTGAAAATACAAAATGATACCATAACCCAAATGCTAGAGGTAATTTGAAATCTAATTTCCTTATTCACTATTCATTTATCCACCTTGTGCTAGTGTAAAACTACTAGGACACCATGAAAGAAAGTGAAAATAAAAAAGAAAATGTCCCTATCGGTTGAATATAAAATGCAACAGTCACATAAATTAATAGTTAAGTAGAATAATGAAAGAACTCTCAGACCTAACTGTCTACAGGAAAAAGGAATGCTTCCAAATGCTGGATATAGCAGCAAGGGCGATAAAATCACACACTGTGGGCAGTATATATCTGTTTTCCACACAGAGAAAGTGTAGGAAAGCTGATTCAGAAGCATTTGATCAATGTAAAAGCCTTAAAATTGTTCTTTACCAACAGCACTTTGGCATAAAAATACTTATTTTTTCCAGATCTTGGTATATTTCAAAACAAACCCAAGCTGTACACAAATATATTCGGTGTTACTTTACCTACCATGGAAAAGAAAAAATTATTTTAAGAAGTCATATTATTAAAAGTTTAAAATGTACTGCACATTTGCTTTGCCCTTTGATGTCACAGTCCTATTTTTCTATTCAAATCTTGTACACTGTAAGTTAATTGCTTTTGGAAACTACTTATTATTCATGTAAAAATTAATGTGCCAATGTGTTTAAATCCTTTTAAATGACCATTCATGCATCTTTCTTCTTTAAGTACCAATGAAATCTGTCAAAGATATCAATGCAAGATGGTCTTAGACAAAGTTCTAATATAGATTTTTTCTGCTAACATAAGATTTTCATTTTCGTCAACTTTACTTAAATTCCATTAATTTTTTAAGCTGCTTTTAATAAATTCACAAGTAAAAAATTTTAGGCTCCATAGTCTGTCATTTGTGTTCCAGCTGACTTTATGAATATTAATAACAGTGTTATCCTGATTAAATAGGCTTCATATAAAATCCCTGTGAATCCTATAGCTCAGACATCTCATTTTTCCAACTCTTTATGAATTTGGATTCAGACATTAAACTGGAAAAAACCTAAAAAAACAGATTCAATGGTACATTGGTGTACCCTTAAGCAAAAAATTAGCTGTTCTAATGATTCAAATAATTAAAATTGATAGAACCACATATTGAGATTTCAGGCTTTCTGTACACATGCAACATATTTTAACTCTAATGAAAACATCAACACTTCACAGACAAGGGATTAAGAATCTATTATAAAATAATAATACCTGTCCTAATGCTTACCTTAAACAAACAGATGATATAATCTTGAATCTTCATACATGGAGTGCTGATTTGGAGAAGTATTTTCCAAAGAGAAAGAAATTACTATATGCTTAATTACATAAGCATACACATGAAATACATGAACATTCTAGTTTACCACAGGAGCCCAGTGAAAAACAGCATTAACTATTAAATGGTTCATACTTCAGGAAAACCAACCTTTTTCTTAAGAATATCAAATTGAAACACACAGGAAATACTAATATTATCCTAGGAGACTCATGCAGTCCCAGTTTCAAACCGTTAAGTTCTTTCCATGCTTATATGTTTGAATTATTTACATCTATGACAGACAAAAATGGAAAATTAAGCTTACTGCATTGCCTTCACTTTTTTATATAGTGCTGACTGGAATGACTGTTTCCTCAGTCATTCAGGAAAATATTCTGCAAAAACACCATTAAAATACTTTGCCTTTCAGTTCCTTGGAATATGAATGGATTTTAGGAGAAAAAAAATCTAAACAAAGTAACAGCTTATTCAAAAGGATGTCTTACCAATCCTCGTTCTAATTATTCCTCAGCACAAGCACTTCAGATGAATTAAATAAAAACAAGAGGTATATAAAAGTAACATATATCTGTGAGATAGAAAGCATACAGTGCTTTACTTGAGCAGTTCCAAATGGCTTTTATTACAGCTGTAGCAGAATTTCCTCTCTCTGAGGCAAAATCCCCAACCTCTTGAATGTCTGCAGAATAATAGACACTCTACACAGGAGCACCCCAAGGTAACTCCAACCCCACAAAGCACCACAGCAGCACTAATGCCAATGCTTTCTCTCCCTGGGCAGGACTGAGAAGTCCATCTTCTAAGCTAGACTTCAGTTACTGAGTCCCCTCCTCAGGAACAGAAAGACTGCTGAGACCACTCTATGTGGAGACCCAATGACTGCAAACCCCCATTCCTTGGTCTTGCCTTGAGAGAATTTGAAGTCAATCACTGAATCATGGCCTTAGCTGCTCTGACATGGTGCAGACGTTTGCTGCTCTTGACCGAATTCACCCATTCTTCACAAAAAATCCTCCAATTCTGGAAGAGTTTTTCCACACAGAGGGCTATCCCACCTGCCCCACCTCTGGTGGAACAAGAGACCCCTTTACTCCTTGGAACAGCACTAAGCCTGTTTTTGTCCCCCCTTAGAGGTGCAGTTAACAGTTACCACTGACAGTGCAGGGATGATGTACCATATAGTTTATGAGGAGGGAAACAGAGAATGAATTTTAGCATTTTTCCCATAAGATTAATTAGATTGGCAGAATCTTCTAAAATATCCTGAAACGTTTTGCCTCGGGGCACACTAAACTAAAAAAAACTAACTTAGGAGGCTACTCTACATAAAAACCAGTTACCTTCTCAAAGCATTTCCCCAGGGAACCAACAGTCAGTTTTCTTAGCTCAGGTGGATGTCAAGTCTTGACTAAATGACACACTCCTCTAAAAAGAGTCCCATTTCCACCCTATCTTAGGAAACTTTATGGCATATTAGAAATCTAAGGCAACTCAAAGTAAGTTAGAACTAGTTTTGGACAGTTATAAAAACCCTAGTCAAAGATAACAGTATTTTTTACAAATGGAATAATACTCCTCTGTTAGATACTTAAAAGCTGTGAAATGAAACACACTTTGATTACAGAGATACTTATTTTATTGTATTGTATTCTATTACTTTTATTTGCTTTTAAATACAAATAGTTCATGCAAAATATTATGTCTCTTTTAAAAAGAATATAAAAGATAGACAAGTGGATTAACCTTAGAAATTGATGAATGCAGCATAAGTATTATTTCCAATTTATAAACTCTCACATCGCTAAAAAGAATTCAAGATTTTGGTTAATAAAAGTAACTTAATTATCTGGAAACTTGATAAAAACATTTCCCCAGAGGGCAGAGTGAAGCAGTTGTCCCTGACTTTTCTTCCCTGCTGATTCTTGACCCAAAAGGAAATAAGACATATGCAGTTGGTTTCAACTAACCTATATAAATAAAAAAAGATATGAAGAAACAGGATAATTTTCCTTTGTTGCTGCAGCAGTTTCTTCATATCATCACCACAAAATTTCCATCTGGTGCTTGTAATGATGGCATTTACTGTAGGGCAAAGAGTACTTATTGTCTTTGTCATGCTTTTGACAAAAGCACAAGAGGAGACACAAAAATGCATAAAACCAACTGGTTTATAATAGGTTTCACCTATTCCTAAATTAAACTTAGTTGGATAAAGGACAGGTACTTTCCTCTTTATTTTTTCTCCCTAACTTGAACTAAGTGTCTTCAAGGGTCAATTCTCTCTCTGTGCATCAAGAAATGCTTATGTGCATATTAGCTCACCAACAGCGCCCTATCTCTTCCGCCCTCTGATATATTCTCATTTTTACATTAACAAGCTTCATTTGTATTTTATTTACTAAACAATCCTCAGCATGGTCTGTTGTCTTCTTCCCCAGTTTGTAGCTGTCCTGTGTCCTCTAATTATTTTCTTTTTCCTTAGTTTTGTCTTCTCTTTGACAATACAAGCCTTTTACTTTCCCCCTGCCCACTAGCTCTTTGAAATGCAAAAAAAACCTGTAGAGAATCTTGTCAAAAGACTGTCTCCCTTTATTTTCCAGCTTTTCTCATGTGACACTCTGTTTTCATTCTGATAATGAAACTATGACATGCTTTGATCAGGTTTGAACAGCCAAATCATTTAGCCATCCTTCAGTTTTGTTGGAAACTCTTCACTGGCCTTAAAACTCAGTATTATGTATCATATTATATATTGTTATGGACAGCCAGATATCAATTTCTAAACATTTTACAACCAGATTTCCATAGCCTTTACAGATAGGAACAAAGATGTGCATTTTAAACTAGCTGTTGTCTTATCTGGAGCCAAAATAATATTTTAGTAGAATCAGCACAACATAGTGGTAAGGGCTATCTGCATAGTACACTCTGTTGACAGGATCCTAGTCAGCAGACAAAGGGAAGTCATTAACCCCCCCCCATTTGACTCATCTGAAGTGCTGCATCCAGTTTGACCTGTTCATGGATATCCTGAACTAAGTCCAGCAGGTGATTCAAGATGATTAGGGGTCTGCAGGACATGAGTTATGAGGAGTTTGCAAGAGTTTGATTAGTTGGTTTTAAGGAGAAAAGGCTAAACAGGGATTTTACTGGGTTTTAGCTGCCTTGTGAGCAAATAAAGAGAAGACACAGATCCCAAAGAGAGACAAGCTCGAACACAGAAAACTTAGAGTTATGGGTAAGAGAAAATTTTTCACAGACAGGAAGGTCACTGGAACTAGTTGCTTAGAAAGGTTACAGAATCTCAATAGCTGGATATGGGCAAAACTCATCTGGATATATCAACCCAATCTAACTTTGGAGATTGCCCCATTCTGACCTGCATGATATGCAATTCCTGCCTACCTATTTTGTTATTCTAAAGATTGCAACAAAACAAACCCACCAGAACTAGAATTCCTGTAACAGAAAAAATACTAGGTTGCTTTCTGCTTTACAAGGTAGGTCAGTGGAGCCCCTGACCAACCACCAACCAAACACCAGTGAGACACAACCAAGGACCACCCATGTGACAGGCTAAATGCCAACAGGGAGGAAACAGTGCAATAGCAGCATGTGTACAGCATTTTGAGCCCTACTAGTCTTGAGCACCCAATTTTCTTCAGTTTACTACATGACTGGATGATTTGGCATTAGGCTAAATGTCAAATATTGGTTTGCACATCATCCTTCAGTAAACCAAAAATGGACCACTGATACAGTTATTTTACCTGTCTTTCTGAAAGCCCTGGCTGCAAGCCCCACAAAATCCATCCTTCCCCCAAACTTGTAAAAATGTCACTGTGGCTACAGAGCTCCAAAGCTAATGATGGAAATTATTCAAGAAACATGAGTCTACAGTGCTTATGTTTACAAAATTAATTGTGTAGTATATTCAGTATACTGAAATTCCCAAATCCCCAAATCATAATTTCTTTTGTCATAGAACAAAGTTGCTAGCCCAAATTTTACCATAAAAGCAAGAATAAAATCACAAAACATTATATGCATATGAAAATGTGAAGTAGTAACTCAGTGCCAAATTAAAAAACTAGAACAAGTTATTTCTGCATTAAGCAGAAATTATGTCTTTGTCAAAAACATTCCAATTGTTTGGCTGCCTTCACAGAAAGAAGTAAGACTGAACGGAGACTCAATGAAGAAAAGCAGCAGAGAAGCAGAGAAACTTGATTTATCCAGCCAACTCTCATTTCTCAAGGTACCTTCAAATAGCACCATTTTTCCTGACAGTAAAAATAAAAAGCATAAAGGCAACAGTGTGGATATTGGAGCCTGACCAAGAACTATCATGAACACTGAACATGCAGAGGCCTGTCAGAAACGTGCCAACCTTTCAAGATTCAGTCCTGTACATGGGAACTGAGAGGGGCCTGTTGGTTTCCTGCAGGGGAATACAGACCACCAGTTATGTATCTGTCAGGCTGTTTTAAACAGCATGAAAACACAGATGTGCCTCCACGGCTGTCATAAAGCAGCACATCCAGTGCACTCTTTCTACCCAAATAATGCAACTGCTCCAATTCTATACTGTGTGCTGCAGCTGAGGAAAGGAATCACATCACCTGAAATTTCACAAGCTGAAAAACTCAGAGAAATAAAATAACATTGACTCCACATTAGCCCTATTTGCTCTTTACAAGCAAATAACTACCCTTTTCTTAGACAACTACCTGAAAAGAAAGCTATCTTTCACTATAAGCATAATTGCTCCCTTAACCACGCTTGCTCAGCAGTAAAAGCATAGGAACATAGAGTGTTGCTCAGGTGTGAACACATACATTTTGACTCAATAACCACACAGTCTTGCCCGAACTTCAGATTTATTTTTGGCAAGATTTAGCAACTAGATCCAGTACACAGTGCCTTCATTGACTATGAATAGCAACTTCAGCCTTTGTAAGCAAGAAGTGGAAGTTACAGAAAAATGGCACACTTCAGGATGTGTCCAAAGAGCAACAAAGGGGGAAAGGTCTAGAGCACATGTCTTATGAGGAACTGCTGAGGGAGCCGTGATGCTTAGCCTGCAGGAGGGGAGGCTGAGAGAAGACCTTACTGCTTTCTCCAACTGCCTAAAAGGAGGCTCTAGTGAGACAGGGGTCTGTCTCTTCTTCCAAGTAACAAGTAATAGGTCAAGAAGAAATGGTCTCAGGTTACATGAGAGAAGGTGTAGATTGGATATTAGGGAAAATTCCCTCACAGAAAGGTTTGGCAAGATTTGGAACAGGCTGTTCAAGGAAGTGGTGGAGTCACCATCCCTGGATGTATTTAAAAGATGTGTAGATGTGGTTCTAGGGAATATGGTCTAGTGGTGGTCTTGGCAGTTCTGCATTAATGGTTGGACTTGACGATCTTAAATGTCTTTTCCAACCTAAATTATCCTATGATTTTACATTTGCTACACTCCAACAACAACATTTCTGAGCATTTTCAGCCCTTAGGCATTGACTGTGTGCTTTACAACATGCTTAACATGCATGATATATAGCATGCCTTATGTGCAGTTGCTCATTTAGGTATGATTACTATGTCACTGATTTTGGAAAATTAATCCATATGCTTCCCTGAAATTTATTGCAATATCAAAGAAATCTGAAAATTAGCACAATTCAAAATAACAAGCAACGCATTCAAAAATGATCTTGGACTACCAGAGAAGAACAAGATATTCTGAGGTGGGCCAAAACTCAATGAGAACCAGAGATGCCCCAGTGAAATAAATCTATTGAGAATGTCCAGAATTTAAATGTAAGCTAAAGACTGAAGAGGCTAAACCTGCAAACATTCAGCACCATAGCAATTGCTCCACTGTTTCTTGATGTTGCACCAACAATGAAAAGTACAAGATTAAAAGGAGTCACCATAGACTGCAAATCAGTGCCAGGCAGTTGAAAATCACAGAGAAACAAGCAAACAACAACAAAAAGAAAAAAATAAAAGGAAAAAAAGAGGCATTAGCTGAAGTTAGATCATCAGATATTTCTGACACCGGATCAATTTCCCTGCCAAACTTAAAGAAAGCAATGCAAAACATAATCGCATATGAGGATACCAATCAAACTTCTGCTTTTATTTAACATCATATTTATCCTTTAACTCTTGTTTTGAAAAGATCCAAAACCTTCTCTCAGCTGATATGTACAAAAAATGTCAACTTTACCCAGTAGGCAGGAAATTCCTGCTATAAAAAAAAATCTGTCTAAAATGTTAAAAGTTACAAACAATGGAAAACTTAGTTACAAAAGGTCTTCCAAAGTAAGGTGCAGAACAATTTTAAACACAAGGAGAAATGTCAGAACACACACATGAAAGCTCTGTCATTTCAGCCAATGAAATAGTCTAGTTTTTTGGTTTTTTTTAATTTAGTATTTGAATATATGGATCATTCACATTCTTCAATCTTTTGATTATTTATAATGATATGCAACACACAGAATGAAGAAGCTGGACAAATATGTTTTTTAAAAAACTCAAATTTGTTCACTGGATTTTGAAGAAAGTTCCTTCTAAACCCTTAGTAAGCACATTATTCAGCCAAAACCATGAAAGCAATTTACAGTGGAGAAGCCCTAAAGAATTCTTCTGAGAATATAAACTACAAAGAGTTTCATATAAGTTGTGGGTCACACAACTGAGAGAAAAACTTCTTAGGGGTTCTGAGTGTTAACATCAGATTCTCTCTACACAGACAAATGGGGAAAAAATCCTAGAAAAATTCAGGACCTAGGAGTATCTTGCAGTTTTCAGCAAAATTATTATCTTTGGATTTTTTTTTTTTTTGGTAAGAGAAAACAGATGGATGTTTTATTCTTTCTTACAAGTTTATCCTATATTCCAATACCTTGCATTAATTATTCCTTGATTCATCAAGATACATTCATGCTTTCATTGCCAAAACACTAGAGCTGAGACAGCAGCTGAATATTGGCCCCAGACCAGTTATTCCTGGGTGGAGCAAAGAAGTTCTAAATCCATTTACTACATGAAGGAAGAAAAAGCCTTCCTTCATACTTCTGAAATCCAGGCTCATTTTGATGGCTACTTTCTCTTGCACATAATTGCGCTGAATATTTTGAGGCTTCTTTGTCAGATGTTGTAGTTATTATGTAGTTCACTGTTTGGCATCACTAAAAGATAAAAAGAAATCAAGACTTCATAGCTGTAGAAGTGTAGCTAAAATACAAGATTTTAAAAAAGGGAACATCTGGCCAACAGTTCAAATGCTCAGAATAATTCTGAAGATATTCCTGGACATTGTGAAGTTGCAAGACTTGCAGGCTACACAGTTTTATCTCCCCTTTCATGCTGAAGGAACACCTTACAAAGTTAGGATGTGCACTACTGAGGCATCTATGCTTAATTATAACATTAAGAAAACTCCTAAATAACTTCCTATTTCACAGTCCAACTGAGAGGAACAAAGAGGGTCTTCTGAAATATTTTCTGAAACTCATTATAAATGAAAGCAGCTTTTTTTAGTGTTGTGCTTTCGTAACTCCTTACTGTCAAAGGCAAATCTTAACATGTCCAGACTTAAATGGAAAGAAAAAAAGGAAAAGCATAATTTTTCTGGTACAAGTTATGACCCTTTGACACTGCTCTCAGTGGTCTTCAACTTCTTTTAATTCCTTCCAGACTTTAAAGCCACAATATCTAATCAGTTATATCTGTTCATATCTCTGCTTATCCAAAAAAGGTATTCCACTGTCCTCAGTTTTTCAGCTGGACTGTGCATGTGCTGAGCAGTCAGGTTTGGGAAAGGAGGTGTTGTGAAGAGGTTGCTGTTTTTGCAATAACTTGCTGTCTGCCTGAAAAGAGTTAAGTGAATTCAATTTAATTTACTCACCACACTGAACTTTATGGAGGTGTAAGATTATTTTTGGTTTTTTATCAAGGATACTATATATAAACTAAACCTAAGGAAAAGGTAGTTCAGTATTTATAAGGTTTTCCACAGTGGTTTCAGGACAGATTGAAAAAACACACCTATACTCAGACATCCATTAATAGTCACCTTCATAAAATCCTGTTCCTAAAGACATTTGAAAAGTCCAGAGACTCCATGCTCTGGGGTCATGCTCTGATCACATTTTTCTTTAATCAGATGAGCTAAAAGTTTTTTTCAAAACATTTTTGATAACATCTGATATTTTTTATGAACTTCTTTATAACTGGAGTTTAACATTAATCTGAATGAATTTCTATAGAATGTGGAACAAAATTTTTCTTTTATTTACAGTATAATTTCTGCATTACTAAACAGTGACACTTTCACACATAATTATATTCTACAGGATTACAGTTTAAAAAAATCCATCACTGGTTTTATTACATGTGGGATTTTTAAGAGCTGAAGATGTACAGATAATTCTTTATTTCCCCAACCTCCCTAATGATCTGAATGCCTGTATTATTGGAAAGAAAGAAATATGTTACACTAAAGGGATTCTCAATAAAGTACCTAGTTTGATTTTATTTTTGGTTGTTGCTAACTTTTAAGGTAAATTTGGATACAACTGGAGGGGAACCTCACTATGAAAGCAGCCTATGCTATTTATAGTAAGTTTTCTCTCCAGTGCAAGACAGTGAATGTTTGCCAAAAGAATTGTACATCCAGGAGGGTTTTTGAAATATGAAAGATACTTTTAAACTATGAAGAGAATTATAATTTTTGCCTAATATTTAGTAACCTTCAGATACTGTAATTCCACTTCAGATCCTGGAAAAACATTCCGGAGACAAATATTAGTCTACCACTGGATAGTGAAGAGGAGGAACAAAATTACATTTCAAGGGGAAACTGTTTTAATTAGAGTTACCTTGTACACCTGCACAGCAGTCACCTTCAGTACATTGTGCAAAGTGTTACACCCCACAACTGTGTTTATTCTTGCTACCATCAAATTCTGAGTCCATAAAGCAAGAAGCTCAAGATTGCACCCAGGCATACCTAGATCACCCTCCATTTATGCTGCTGTAGTGCAGAAAACTAACTTAAACACCCTTTACTGGTTGACTGTACATGCCACAATAACAGTCTCTGGAAACACCCAGGGCACCCTAATCCATAACCTTTATGACAAAGGAATCCTTCATGGATGCTTCATTCTTTTATATTTCAGGATACATGAACCAACAGGTGGACAGGGTCCACTACTGCCCTTTCATAATTGCATTGAATCAGGAATTTTCTCACTATGATCCTGAAAGAAATCCAATTGTATCAAAAAAGGAAGGTGAATCTACTCTCACAGGTAGCTGTACTTCTGTACAGCTATTTCTGTATCTGTACTTCTGCAGACTAATCAATTTTCAGCATTTGGAAAGACAGCCTGATTACATGGAAGAAGACCTCAGTGATCTCATCACCAGCCCAGCAGATAAAAGCTGCCTGTGCAGAAGCTTACCAAGCACTATACCAGAACTCCATAGCTGTTGAACCACTCAGCATGCAAAACCATTTACCCTGAATCCTACCTGAGAAATCAAAGATCAGATTCTGACCCTGCAGCACTGGCCCTTCCTTGGCTGAAGCAGAACGAGCTACAAACTTATAAAAAACTTAATTCTGGAAGAACACAAAAGACCATTTGTAATGCCAGCACTTACCTGGAAGAGCTGCTCAGTGACACCAGTTCCTCACCCTATGTAGAGTCACTACTCATTGCCACAACTCTCTGATGTAATCTAACTGTGTAACAGTGCGTAACAGACTGAGTAACAGTGCAAATTCCTGACCTCAGCGACACTGGTGCTTTGACAGAAGCCCAAAAAGCTGACTTAGTAAAAAGCAACAAGTGCAGAACACCGTGCTGTAAGTAAGTCAGTTGATAAAGTCATGTTTTGGAAGCTACCACTTGTGAAAAATGCCCAGCTTGATGAAATACTCATCAAGTCTAGTAACACTTTTTTGTGAAGTGGATGCGATGTCAAGGACTCTGTTTTTTATTGTCCTAGGACTCAAAAGCTCCAATACACTACACATGAAAAACTCATCACTGAGCACTACAACTTATTTATTAAATGTGTGTGGTAAGGTGAATGGCAGCCATTTCAGTTCATATATTCCAAATTCTGACTTGAAGTTCAGTTACTGAGAGGGTGTCCTCTTCTTCAGTTCAAGCTGATCCAGCTGAGGTACCTGACACAGAGTTGCTTCTGTGAGAACCTAGAATGTTATGTTATTGTCCTTTCCAGTCTGAAAAATAGTTAAATTTCCTTCTCTTGAAGATATACCAGAGATTTGATTCTGGAAAAAATAAGCCTTCCTGATAGGAAGTAACTTATTACAGAAATGTACTCTTAAATCATGGGCTCCACCATCTACATGACATTTGGATCCATCAACTACATCTCCAGCATGTGCAAGACCCTTTGAACAGGGCCAATCTAATTTCACAGTGTTACAGTGACAACAGATCCAGCCTCACTCACAATCCTCAAGTAAGTTTTGCATTAATCTCTACTTAGCAAAGGTATGTGAATTTGGCTACAGATAATATATGGGAGGATGCTGAGAGCATTGATACCTATTCACTCCTTTGAACACCCAAAACTACTCTAACATAATAATGCAAGTAAAGAATGTGTAGTAGGAAAGACGCTGCCTATCAGTTTCATTTTATTCACTTTGTATTTCTGCAGTAGCAATGTGTTTTGCAAGTGAAGGGGTTTCTTTTTACTGACCTTGGCATTCATCAGGACCATACTGTGATTTATATAGAGAATTCCAGGCCTTTATCTGATCTTATAAATAAATGTAAAATACATAAAACAATTATCCTAATGTAAAATTGAATTTTATCTCTCTGTAATCAGCTTTTGTCTATGATACATATTTCTATGTTTGAATACAATTCAAAATT